>NW_019736406.1:1607968-1622828 GCF_002891405.2 Cryptotermes secundus
TTAATAATGAAAAAACTGAATTTGCTGACGCTGTATAACAGATGTCGCCATTTTGTTGCTTTGCTCTTAATAAATGTTTTTAGTGGCACTAAATTTTGTCCCTCTATCCTCAAACAGTCGGCCTTCGGGTTCATGTTAGGAACATTCATAATTTCTTCATTGGTTGCATCCTGTTGTGTGTTCCAGATATATTTAGGAATTATGTCAACCGTCAACACAACAGATACTCAGTTTTAATTTCGATCTTTATTGCTGCTACATGTTTCGGTCGTACAAGACCATCCTCAGGCAAGTTATACACAGGAATACGTATAGTTATTGAACGAGCAGTACGGATTGATACCAGTGCAACCCTAAACAGATGAGTCTGTAGACCAGTCTACATCGAACCAACGCACAGTGTAGAACACACCGAACGTATATACGCCCAGGCAAGAAACGCATACGCCATATTGTATGATTATATAGCGATACATATCGTGAAAATTGCATAGCTAATATACCACACATAAGCGACCCGTATGTCATGGAAACTTGTCTTTGGGCTCCACAACCGGGCTTACTACGTAGGAAGCTTCTACAACAAGACCTACAAACTACATACATGCCCAATTTCTACTCTGTAGCAGTGAAACCTTAAATATTTAAGTTGGCATACACATTTCTTAACCTACCATACTAAAAAACTATATATATTTTAAAAATTTTTGAAAATGCTTTTAATATTTTTAATATCCCATAACATGGTGTTCCATTCAAACCTCCCACATTTTATCAGATCTTAGAACAGAACATATGAATGGTAGGAAAATGAAACTACAGGAAATACAAGAACAACTAAAAATTTTATTTGACACACAAATAAACCTCTACATGTGCACCATTGGTAGCACGAACAATATCCAATCTGTATTCAATTTCTTGCCACGTTCTTTCCAGTATGTCCATTGGTAGAGTAGCAATCGTTTCACGGATGCGGGCTCGTAAATCTGGGAGGTCATTCACTGGAGGCACGAACTCACGGTCCTTCACGTAACCCCAGAGGAAGAAATCGAGTGGAGTGAGGTCCGGTGAACGTGGTGGCCACCGAATTGGTCCTCCACGTCCAATCCAGCGATCTTGGGCGGTGGCACTGAGGGACGTCCGAACATCCAGACCCCAATGTGGGGGTGCTCCATCTTGTTGGAAGATTATGTTAGGCTGCAGATCGGCTACCTGGGGATGCAGGAACTGTTCTAACATGTCAAGGTATACGCGGCCAGATACTGTAGCTTCACCGAAGAAAAACGGAAATAAAATTCTTTGAGTTTTTCTTTCATTTATTGTTAATTACCATACTTTATCGCAATTTGTTCGCAATGATTTATTAAAATGTGGGAGGTTTGAACGGAACGCACTGTATACTCAACGCAGTAAAAATCTTGATATATGGTATACTTTTTTATATTTTTGATATTTTATCTTTTGTCTTATTTTGTATCTTCTACTTTAATTGTAACACCAACTTGAGCAAAAGTTTTATGTTTGTATAAAATACGACACGTTGCACTGATATGAATCCGTATCGATAGTTCAATAACTGTACATACCAGATGATTGTCTTGTGTGACGGAAACATGTAGCAGAAATAAAGATCGAATTGTAAAACATTAAAACTGAGTATATTTGTTGTGTTATTTCTATTTGTTCACTTGCTCTTCTAGTCACTGCTATTCACCTATTCAGCTATGTTTTAATCGCAAATGCAGGCTGTGAAGTTACATTATTAGAAACAGTTGCTTGAGTGTTAACAGCCTAAACTGATTCATATTTCTTTCTGTTGTGTCTTTTGTTGTTTCGTCCTGTCCTGACTTTTTTTTTTTTATTCGCTCTGACTCTGTAATTCGCCATTGGCTGTTGAGCTCGACACGTGAATAAATAAAGGATCATATTATTATTTTTTTTACTATTATTATTGCCTTTGCTCTGCCCTTCGTTGGACGAGACCCTACTAGCATGATTTATTTTCTACATTAGTTGGCCTTTCCTTTTCTTAGTTTGTTAATTATTTTCCTGTTCTTGAATTATTCAAGCTATTTTAATTACTGGTATTGTAATTATCCAAGCTAAACAGTTTCCACGTGAATCAGAGTAGCGTAGTTATTACGGTGACAGACGACGGGCTGGATGACCAGGGATCGATGTCTGGCAGATGCACACATATTTATCTTCCTCAGCGCGTCTAGACCACAAATGAAGCCCACGCACCCTCCTATTTGGGCCTCTTTCTCGGGTGATAAAGCGGTACAGGCGTGAAGCTAGCCACTCATCTATGTCTGCTACCCAGGTTATGAACTCGTGGAGTTGAACTTTCATTTCCCCATACGTCTTCGTGGAGCGGTGCTTAATTAAGAGCAGTGAGAGCTTTTCCTCGGTCCCTACGGCGCATGCTCGTATCGTCTGCCTAAGATGGCAGGGATGGCTCAGTTTATATGACGACGAGATACGGGCTGGACGACCCGGGTTCGATTCCCTGCAGTGCAAGGTTTTTCTCTTCTCCATAGCTGGGGCCCACCCAGCGTCCTAACCATTGGGTACCGGGGGCGCTTTCTCCGGGTGTGAAACTGTCCGGGCGTGAAGCTGACCACTTACCATCTAATGCCTAGGTCAAGAGAGATGGAGGTATACATCCACTCTCTCGATATGTCTTCATGGCATAGTGCTTAACTAATTAAACACAGGGACAATTTACCATTTACGTCATACTTTGAGCAGGCGTTTTACGGACGAAAAATCGCGTTTTTTCAACAATATCTCCGGTACAGCGATTTTATTTCCCTGCCTATGTTCAGTAGAATCTAGTAACTTTCTAAACGTGACGTAACGACCTACATCGCTATCTGATGATAATGACAACACACAGGAATATTTTAGACACGGTCTGCACGACGCAGCGCGATATTGTAACATGAATTATATAAAACGTGGCGTTGTGTGTAAACACTTCCAGCCCATTAGCATCTGATGGCTTCACGAAACGTCAGGATGAACTTTTTTGACTTCACAGTTATTCAGAAGGCAACCACCCGACGTGTTTATGATTTTATAATTTTGACGTAACTGAACTAACTAACATAATCATTCTGTGAATTCCGAAAGCACTGGTTCGTATCCTGTGGTGAAAACATAATCTAGTAACTTTTCAATAATTATTCACGTCACTGTCTGGTGATGTCGCGGCCTCAGGGATGTTTCATACATTCGAAACTTGTGAGTTTTGTAAAATAAAATTAGTTTCTTTCAATGAAATCATTAAATAGCCTAAGTAATCCTTATTTATAGGAACATGTCAGAGTTTGAATTGAGTTGGAATTCGTTCGTATGAAGCGGTGTGATGGTATGGCGATGTTACGTGTTTGTGAACGGAGGGACCGAACTCTAAGCCGCGCTCGGCTTCCAGAATCTTCACTACGACAGTGCTCTGACCCACACATGCCTGTATTTGTGAACGGAGAGGCCGAACTCTTTTAAGTCGCGCTCGGCTCCCAGAAACTTCGCTACGACAGTGCTCTGACCCACACGTGCCTGTATTTGTGAACGGAGAGGCCGCTCGGCTCCCAGAAACTTCGCTACGACAGTGCTCTGACCCACACGTGCCTGTATTTGTGAACGGAGAGGCCGAACTCATTAGGCCGCGCTCGGCTCCCAGAAACTTCGCTACGACAGTGCTCTGACCCACACATGCCTTTCAACCAGGGAAGTGACGATTATTCCTCTTCCTTCCGGTCTGTGGACTGTGACGCTTGTGTAAGTGGTGTGTACATTTACAGAACTGTTACCTGCATTTGTGTTGACATGCAGTTGCGGTGATCTTGCAGAAAAATAACTTACAGTTTGTCAGATTGTGTTACTAAAATGTGACACGTCTAAACTCGTGAAATTATGAAATCTCCAACAATGAAGAATACTCTACGTAGACAATACAAGAAAGATACACTCTACGTTTTGGATCTATACACATTGACGTACGATTCGCACGAGACTGTTGATTCGTTGGGAGAATACGTGAGTAGCAAATTTAATGTGTCAGCCAGTATTTAGCTCTTTCATTTTCTCCCCATAAAACTAACTTCTCTTTTTTACTTGGGCCTAAGTACTGTTTTAACTAGCAACAGTGTACATCATGCGCGGGCACTCATAATAAGACACTCTGTGCTATGGTATAAGAAGGACCACTATATATAGGATAAGAGTCTAGAACACTGCAGCCATGGTAATGTAACGTGTACAAAATTTTGGCACTCCCGTTACTATCACTATTTTTTTATCAGGACACTCATAAAATGTAGTAGATTTTGTACATACACAGCGAAAAGGAAAATAAGTCATGCAGATATATTTGACTCCTTTGGATTTTACACTAATTAAATTGTCAAGAGGCGATATAATGTTATCGATATGGATTACAATCGATTTCTTGATTTCGCCCATGTCATAAAAATAAAAAATTAAAGAAATATTTATTGGGAGGGAAAGAAAGTTAACTGACTCAGAATGAAATGGTTGCAAATCACAAAGGGCGTTACGAACACATTTTCTCGCATGACTTGGACGAAAAGACATGCAGAAAAGTAGAAATGATATGGAAGGAGGGACAGACAACATTGAATGGCCTTGCTTATCAAGGGATCGTACCGATTGTAAAGGCGATATGCAACGATCGTTTGTGACAGTAGCAACACAATTTCACACTACCAGCCTTTCTATAAATCTTTCAAGCCTAGAGCCAAAAATGAGTATGCCATTGAGAGTAGGATTCTGCTGGCTGCACACTATACTAATAATAAAATGTGCTATTAAATATTTCCAATAAGAAACTTCCTTTTTCTCCCACATTTACCATGGCACAGGATTTTTCGATCTTACAGCCATCTGTTTTCTTAGTTCTGATCGCAAAAGCTTTATAATTCTGTCATCTTGCTTGCTTTAGACATCATATACGCATGAAACACTGACGTGAACTTCTTGTCATTTCAGTCTCCTGCTCACTAAACTTGTGCATTTTCTGTGTGTATAAGCCTTTCCACAAGCATCTGCCGTACCAAATTAACGTAGGTTGATTTAGTGCAGTGGTTCCTAAAATTGTTCGGGCCACCCCTTGGCTCTATAAACTCATGTCCTAACCTATAAAAACATTCTTCAGAACAGCGGTTTGCAGTCTATTATTGTACCACTTCACAAGAAGAGTGATAAAACTGACTAGTAATCATCGGGGAATATCACTGCAATCAACTTCATATACAAATTTTATTCAGTATTCTTCTTTCAAGGTTAAGTCCATGTATAGATGAAATTATTGGTGATCATCAGTGTAGGTTTCGACGTAACAGATCAACTACTGATCAGATTTTTTGCATTTGTCAGATATTGGAGAAAAAATGGGAGTACAATGAGACAGTACATCAGCTATTCATAGACTTCAAGAAAGCCTATGATTCAGTTAGAAGGGAGGTATTGTACAATATTCTCATAGAGTTTGGGATACCCATGAATCTAGTTAAGCTGATTAAAATGTGTTTAAACGAAACTTGTAGTAAAGTCCATACAGGTAAACATTTGTCTGATAATTTCCCTATCCAGAATGGTCTAAATCAAGATGCTTAAATCGCCACTCCTTTTCAACTTTGCCATAGAATATGCTATTATAAAGATCCAGGAAAACGGGGTGGGACTGAAATTAAATGGGACACATCGGCTGTTGGTCTATGCTGATGATGCGAATCTACTGGGTGGTAATATAAACACCATAAAGAAAACAAAGTTTAATTGGTGCAAGTAAGGAGGTTGGTCTAGAAGTAAACACAGAGAAGACTAAGAATATATATTGCTGTCTCATCACCAAAATTCAGGGCAGAATCATGACATAAAGATAGGTAACAAAAGCATTGAAAATGTGACACAGTTCAGATATTTGGGAACGACGATAACAAATCAAAACCAGATTCAGGAGGAAATTAAGAGGAGACTGAATTCGGGTAATGCTTGCTACCATTAACTCCAGAACCTTTTGTCTTCTCATCTGCTGTCTAAAATCATAAAAGTTAGAATATACAAAATTATTATTTTGCCTGTGGTTCTGTATGGGTGTGAAACTTGGTCTCTGACATTTAGGGAGGAACATAGACTGAGAGTGTATGAGAACAGGATGCTGAGGAGAATATTTGGGACCGAAGAGAGATGAAGTGACGGAAGACTGGAAAAAACTGCATAATGAGGAGCTTAATAACTTGTACTCCTTTCCAAGTATAATTAGAATGATGAAGTAAAGGAGGATGAGGTGGGCAGGGCATGCAGCACGAATGGGGGAGACGAGAAATTCATATAGGATATTGGTGGGAAAGCCAGAAGGAAAGAGGCCACTGGTAAGACCAAGGCGCAGATGGGTGGACAATATTAAAATGGACCTTCGAGAGATAGGATGGGATGGTATGGATTGGATTTATCTGGCTCAGGATAGGGACCAGTGGAGGACTCTTGCGAGCACGGTAATGAACCTTGGGGTTCCATAAAATGCTGGGAAATTCTTGACTAGCTGCAGAATTGGCGACTCCTCAAGAAGGGCTCCGGTCCAAAAATGAGTGAGCGAGGGAGCGGTTTGCACACCCACTGAGGCAGATACTCGTAATAACAAAAAAAATAAGATACAACGTTTAGTAGCTACTTTGCTGTTAGTAAATTCTTAATGGGATGGATGGATTTGATGAAGTGATGCCAATCTCTCAATTTCTGGATAAAGCCATAAACATTAGGATAATGCGCCCGAATGGGCCCACCACCATCAGCGCCCCTGGTGGTACAGCTCACTTTGGAAACCACTGATTTATTGGAACAAACGTTACGGCAAGAAAAAACTAATTCAGTAACGTTAAATTAAATCATTGCAATTAACCGTTGCATGTGTATCAGAATTCTGGGCCAGTAATATGTATATAGCAAATAGAATCATGCTGTGAAAGCAACTACAGTGAATAATATTTCGACATACCGACCTAACCAATTTTCTTGCTTCCTGAGGAGCAATGAAATTGTACACGTACAGGCACCCTTGTCCTATGCCAGCGAAAGCATCGGATTGTTAAAATTGCGGCGGTTGGCAGCATTGTAGCATGAAATAAGAACGTACAGCGTGTTGTGTACAGATGAGCGTTGTTGAGGACCTTTGGAATTTCGTGATTTACTGTATCCTCTTTTTTTCTCTTGAAGTGCGAACAAGTGCTGTGACCGTAGTTACTAAAAAAATACAAACATTTGACTACTTTAGAAGATATACCTCAGTTAGTGTCTGTAATAGGGGGACACTTTTCAGGTTAAATGTTTTGAAATTGCCGAAGGGGATCAAAAGGATTATACTAATAATTCCTTTCTTATTGCTAGTTAGGAAACCGGACCGTCTTATAATGTTTGAAGATATCATATCAAATATTAAGGCTCATTCAGCCAAAGTATCCGAAGCATTAACCTTAGAAAATTTAAGAGCACATACCTTGCGTTTTACAGATAATTTTGACAGTCTTAAAGTACAAACAACTAAACTTTCCGATAACATTGTGACAACTCTGAAAAAATCAGCCCCTCGTTACTATGCTGATTCGAAGGCCCAAGGAAAACATGAATTGAAATGGCCAGTGCTTGTGGATAACAAAATGCAGTGGGTTACATTTCCCATGAATGCAGGAAATATTTCGAATTGTGATGATGAAGATGAAGATATAGTAGAAAGATTCATTCGCGTCATAAGTCTAGATGAAGAGAAACCATTTATCCAAGTAAGACATAATGAAATCTTAAAGGAATACAGTGTCTCCTTCAAGCAAGTTTCAAAGTGTGTTAAGATGAGGCATTTATCATCTCTGCATGATTATGGGTTTAGACTAGTCTGAATGAAAATGTGATCGTATTAGGAATACGCACAAAAATGAAAATGCTATCTTCAACTCTGAAGATGGCATTATTCCAGTTCGCCTGCCTTGTGTGTTAAATAAGTCAGATGTTGTATATGTAAAATTTAGTGCCAATAAACTTGAATGGAAACTTTTCCAGTTAAGTTTCTGATGGCAGAATATTTTCAGGTTTTTTTTGAGGAAGGTCCTTTTCTTATTTCAGTCTTTGGTGCTTTAATAGCCTTTTATCTGCTTTTTAATTATTTACATATCAGTTATGAGAGTGTTGTTCTTAATAAAAGTTTATTGTTAATTTGATCAGTTGTAATAATTATTTCTTGTCAAAGTGTGATTTTTTTTGCAGATATTTTGTTCAGGACAGTTGCTACATTAAGTTTTATAAATCTGAATATTTTGTAAGCAAATGATTGATGTAAAATTGCACCAACTCTTTGTTCCTTCATTTGCCTAGAATAATAAATTTATATCTGTAACATGTCTAACATTAAATAATTTTATAATCTCTACTTCTGTAAGTAATATTTGTGCTTTATTAAAATTTTGAAGTTGTAGGAATAGCAACTTGTGCAGATTTTAGGAAATTAGCGTTATAAAAATCTTGTAACTAAAATGGATCTCTGCCATTAATATAGATGTATGGCTCCTTTTCTGTGATTTTTATAGTGGTCAATAATTTTGTATCACATCTCAGAAGACTGTAGTTTTAATGCTCACCACTGTGAGAACATCAAATCTCATGTTGTTCACCACCATGGTCACATCTTCAGATATCTGGACACATGTTGAGCCATTTGAATTCAGTTCACAGCATCACAATCCATTTCTTCAAGATCTATTTTAAGATTTTCCACCCAGTTGTGCTTATCCAAACATGTTTCATTGCTTGTGATTTCCTGAACAGAATTGTGTATGCATTTCTAATTTCAGCCATGTGTGTTGCATGTCCCACTAGTATCATCTTATTATATTTAATGGCTTCACTAATATAAGGTTGAGGTCATAGGTTATGAACTCCACAGAAGAAGAAATATTATATGAGACCTTTCCATGCAGAATTTGTTTTCTTGGCTAATGTAGAATAATGAAACGTCAAGGGACATTTTTGTAACCTAACATAACCTAACCTAACCTGGTAAGGGACATGCAGTGAAACCTGTGTTGACCACGTGTGGTTCCACTGAAAGGCTACCCACTTAGGCAGCTGGCCAGTTTGTAGAAAATTTTGCTAAAATTCCTCATTTTTATGTCTGTAGTGATTAAAGTCTTAACTATTGACTTCTGCTGTTTTTGCTGCTATGTAAGATTTTTTTGAGACTTTTCACATTTTTTAGACCCCGTAACTGTTGTGCAGATACAGAATTGGTGGCTTCTCTAGAAGGGCTCAGCTCCATGAGTGATTGAGTGAGTGAATCAGTTACATTTGAAAAATGCAGCACGAGATGCACCATTTGTTAGATTGTTAACTAATGATCATAATTAACGGGCACTGCAGAAAGGACAGATTTGCAGAGAGATTTTAATTTGTATGGATTAGTAATAAAAAAAATGTGTGGCCAACATAGAAAATTTAAATTGCATTTGGAACCGTAGCATGAAATGCACAAAATGCTGGATATACAAGTGGTAAAATTGTGGAGAGTTGGTCAAATATAAGTTAATATCGTTTTCCCAGTTCCACGAAAAATACAGTCAGCTTCACAGGTTTCTATATAGAAGTTGGATTTGAGGTTCTCACAGCAGTAACTATGAAGACTACTCTCCCTGGGCATATGATGCTGTATATTGTGATAGAAGTTCACAGACATTTTGGAGAAATATGTTGCCTCCATCATCTGTGTAGAAGAGTGTAGTGAGCAACAAGTAGCAAGCAGAGGAAACCTAACCCCTGCTCTGTTTGCAGCCAGTTTCTTGCTTCTTTGCTTGCTGAGCTTTTAATCCTAAAGATGGAGTCAGTATGATCCTCTGCAAGGTCAGTTTACTCTTTCTGGGCCACCTAGTGTTACATCCAAGAAGGTAGCACTTGACATATATACGTACATATGTCTGTAACACAGAGAGACTTATATGTTAAAACTGAATTAATTTGAGCGATTTAATTTTGTTGCATATTTTAGCGCCGTAATGACCGTGAGGAGATTCGACGACGGCTTGCCATGGGCTCAGATGCTGATGAATATTATGGGGGTGAACGCCCAGGCAGGAAACCCAGCCTGCAGGCCAGACTTCAGAGTGGTATGTATGTTCACCATCCAGTGGCACAGTTAGCCTGATTTTCGCTATCTCATCACACACCTTGTGCAGGGATTCATGTCAGAATGAGAGAAGAGAAAGCAGGAGGGGGGCAGATATCTGCCCCTCTTGGAATTTTTGTAAATAACCAAAAATTGAAAACTTACGGAAATATACCAGAAATTAAAGTTCTTTAAAATATTCACAACATGCAGACTGCCTCTGGGGCCCACCCAGTCTCCTATCCAGTGTGTACAGGGGATGATTTCCCTGCAGGTAAAGTGACCAGGGCATGAAGCTGATCACCCACCTCCGTCTTATGCTGAGGTCACTGAGGTCAAGGGTGGTGGAGCTGTACCTATGCTCTGCCATATGTCCTCATGCTTAATTATTTAAGCACAGGGACAAGTTTGCCTTTTTGTTTTGAGTGTTATTCTGAACGCTGTGGAGAAGAGACAAATCTGCTACCCCTGTCTGCAATCGAGCCCCAATTCTTCAGTTGTCCAGTTGCTATATTGATTGAGCTATCCCAGCTGTACTTACTTATTTGCTAATGGAGCTGAGCCCTTCTTGAGGAGCTGCCAATTCTGCAGCTACTCAAGAATATCACAGTATTTTATGGAACCCAAAGGTTCATTACTTTGTTCACAAGAGCCCTCCACTGGTCCCTATCCTGAGCCAGATCAGTCCAATCCATACCATCCCATCCTATCTCTCTAAGGTCCATTTTAATATTGTCCACCCATCTGCGCCTTGGTCTTACCAGTGGTCTCTTTCCTTCTAACTTTCCCACCAATAGCCTATATGCAATCCTCATCTCCCCTTTTGTGCTACATGCCCTGCCCACCTTATCCTCCCTGACTTGACCATTCTAATTATACTTGGAGAGGAGTACAAGTCATGAAGCACCTCATTATGCAGTTTTCTCCAACTTCCTTTCACTTCATCTATCTTTGGTCCAAATATTCGCCTCAACACCCTGTTCTCAAGCACCCTCAATCTATATTCATCCCTTAATGTCAGAGACCTAGTTTCACACCCATACAGAACCACAGGCAAAATTATAGTTTTGTACTCGTATATTCTAATTTTTATGTTTTTAACAGCAGACGAGAAGACAAAAGGTTCTGGACTGAATGGTAGCAAACATCTCCCAAGTTCAATCTGCTCTTAATTTCCTCCAGAATCAGGTTTTGATTTGTTACGTCATTCCCAAATATCTGAACTGTGTCACATTTTCAAAGCATCTGTTTCCTCTCGTTGTGTCATGATTTTGCCCTGCATTTTGGTGACAAGACAGCGACATATACTTGAATGAATGTATAAGGGGTGGGCCTTTTCGGTCCTTGCACCGTGACCTACAGTGATCTATTGTGCTTTGCGACAGATACTTAGTTTTTTCTGTGTTTGCTTCTAGACCAACCTCCTTACTTGCGTCAATTAAACTTTGTTTTCTTTATGGTATCTATATTATCACCCAGTAGATTCACATCATCGGAATAAACCAACAGCTGATGTGCCCTGTTTAATTTCAGTCCCACCAGGTTTTCTTGGACCTTCCTAATGTAAAATTCTGAAGTAAATTTGGAAAGGACTGGTGATAAAGCATCCCCCCCCTTTTTTTAGACCATTCTGGATAGGAAATTTATCACACAGATGTTTACCTATATGGAATTTACGTTTCGTTTAAACACATTTTAATCAGCCTAACCAGTTTCATCGGTATCCCAAACTCTGTCATAATACTGTACAATACTTCCCTCATAACTGAATCATAGGCTTTCTTGAAGTTTATGAATAGCTGATGTACTGCCTCATTGTACTCCCATTTTTTCCCCAATGTCTGACGAATGCAAAAGATCTGATCTGTAGTTGATCTGTTACGTCGAAACCCACACTGATGACCTCCAATAACTTAATCTGCATATGGAATTAACCTTGAGAGAAGAATATTGGATAAAATTTTGTATGAAGTTGATAGCAGTGATATCCCCTGGTAATTACTAGTCAGATTTATGACCCTTCTTGTGAATGGGTACAATAATAGACTCCTTCCACTGATCAGGCAATTTTTCCTTATTCCACATAATTAGCTTATGGATCTTAGAATGTAAGATTTTGTCTCCTGCTTGAATAAGTTCTGACAGAATTTGATCACTACCTGGTGATTTATACCGTTCCAATTTTGAAGTAGCACTTTAAACCTCAACAGGGCTAGGATCAGGTACTAACGGCTCAGCTGTGTGCATTTCTCTCTGTATAACATCGCTGACCATTCATTCATTCATTCATTCATTTATTCAGCATTCCATAAATCCTTACATGGTTAAACACCAATGGAAATAGAAATAGTCAGCATGAGTAAACATCACATACTGCATCACAGTTGTGTAATGTTATACCAGTTAAAAATATTAACAATATACAACATGAAGAAAAGCCATCATCAATAACAATAAAGCGCTATTAACTACCACCCGTAACAAATCTGAAACTTTAATTATTGTCACAGTTAAAATATTCGTCCAATGAATAAAATGAATTTAAAAATAGGAATCTTTTAACAGCAGACCTAAATTTTTTTTAGGAATGTATTTGCATAACTTCTATACTAAAATGACTTGCGCCTAACACTGACTCAGCGCCTGTGTTTGCAGGATTGTGACACCAGCATTAAATGAGGTATAACTGTATTCTGGCCATGGGGTTCTGAGATGTCAAGGCTCCCACATTTTCTAGATGATTGGCTCACAGATGGTGGTGAGGTTGTCAGCCTTATGTGTTGGCCTCCATTTACCCCCAGGAAGACTCATGGTACTCATTTCTGTTAGAGGCTGATTTGACCCCAGGGACATAGTGTGGCTGGAAGGGATAGGTCAATTGAAAAATCCATTGACCTCATCAGGATTCGAACCCACAACCTTCATTGTTTTTCTGTTACTGTAGTGTTTACAGAAGTAGTGTCTTTTTCCCCTCCAGGGATGAATTTGCAGATCTGCTTCATGAATGAGACTGTGTCTGATACCGAGTCTCCTAGTTCAGACACAGAGGCAGCATCATCACCAGTGAAGATGTCAACAGTTCCACGGAGCAGTACTTTGCCAGTAAAGGTACGAGTCTCAAAATAAATTTCAGTGAAACCCCCCCATTTAACCATTTCGAATGCTAAACTGAGAAGAATCTTAAATGGGTTTACAGTGAACATCTGTAAGCATCTGGAGTTATCCAGTTGGTAAGAATTTTGAAAAAAATTTACCTTTTTTTTATAAAGTTATTAAAAAAAATTGTGGCACACAGATGGTCACTTGCTGCCACTAGCAGCACTACTCATCTTCCTCATGTAGGTGCCATTACAGCAGGCGCTAGTTGAATTTGTCATTTCATTACAGTATAAAAAAAGCAATTGAAGCTATCCTTGTAACAGGTTCATTACAGTATATGTATCCGAAATCTTTTGCCCTCAATCCACTAGGTCATTTATGAGAACTCTCACACAAGAACTACATTGAGAATGTGTTTTTTTTTCTCTGCAGTTTCTGTTGTGGCTTCTGTAAGAATTTGTCTTGTTCAACTAGCAGATTCATATAACCATCATACCTAATTTCCCATATATGATGGAAAACAGGGAGTTTACTGTAATTTATCACTGAGGGTCTTGACTTGGATGTCATTAGAATTGAATGTGAGATGAGGGAGAATATTAAATTGAGTAACATTAAATAAGGGGTCCACCATACACTCTAAATTTGTTATGCCATATAACAGAATCTTCTAGTTCAAATAGAGAGAGAGCTTTTGTCACCAGTGAAGATCAGAGAACATGGCAACAGCTCCATGGAGTAAGTAATACCTTGCCAGTAAAGGCATGAGTTTCAGAACCTGGAATGAAATGTCATTGTGGTTCATGGGCACAAGTTTCTTTCCTATAAGTTCTTGATGGTCTGTGAATCAAGGTGGATAAACTTACATTGCATTGAAACTCTTAAGACACGTGAACTATAACTAAAAAATACACAGGGTGAGGCCACCAGCTTACTCTTGGTTTCTTGCTGGGCTTACGCAGATGGAAGTGATTCCTTCCTCCAAAACATCACTGGACTTCTGTCAAACTGCATGGTGTTATAACCCAGAGGATTGTACTATTCTTTATTTAGATGATGGTGAATAATGGTAATCTAGAAAGAGAAAATCTCGCATCTTCTGGTTTGGATAAGCTGGATGAACAATTGCAAATCATCCCACTAATAGTAAACAATTTTATGTTGTACAGGAGGATACACAGGTTCTTAGATCCTCCACTAGATCAAAAAATTGCCAGTGACAAGGGAGAAATAGGTTTGTATCTAGTCATCAATGATGGGGGGGGAATAACCCTTCCTGTAGGATTAATAATACAAATGTTACTCGAATAGCTGAGTTGTTTAAAAATAAAACATATGTTATAAATAGTGATTTTGTTAGCAATAGGAATGATGATTACAATAACCTTTTCAGTATATTCCATCAAAATATTAGGGGAATTAAAGGAAAAATTGATGAGCTTAAGATCTCTATGTAGTCAGGCTTCTAACTTAATTTGTTTCACTGAGCATCATTTAATGGACCATGAAGTTGATGCATTACACATTAAGAAATATAATCTTGGTGCAAAGTTTTGTAGAAGAAAGTTAAAAAAGTATGGGGTATGTATA
>NW_019736406.1:1622834-1624683 GCF_002891405.2 Cryptotermes secundus
TTTTAACTTAAAAAATAGGTTCGGATGAAAAGTGAGAATTTGAGAGTGTACTCAACTATCTTAGCATATTTTGTGCTTTTACACGTCAACATATCGTAGCAGCGTCCACACGACAAACATAATTGCGAACATCAAAAAACAGCGACAGTGTTTCCATAATTATAGCAAGTGCCTCTGATGATGGTTGTGTCAAACCGAAACATGTAAGGCAGAAATAATAATAAAAAGTGACCTACAAATTGTTACACTCGACGGACTTTCTATTAACTTTGTGATTGATAGTGTAACGGACCAAAATGAAACAATTTAAAATTTATTACTATAAATTTACATAAATACTTTGAGGAACAAGATCTGGAAATTGCTGCCATTCAAATAAAAATAAATGAGGTTAAGATAATTATATTCGGTATATATAGAGCTCCATTGGGTAGTTTTGATTACTTTATTATTAAACTTGATTATATACTTAATTTCTTTCATGAATATCACTTGGAATTTATATGTGGGGATATAAATATAAATTATCTGGAATCAAGTAGTAAAAAACTAAATTTCATGACATCTTAAATACTTATAATCTAATGGGTATGGTGTATTTTCCCACGAGAATCTGTACTAATTCAGCTACCTTGATTGACAATATATTCATTGACAGCAGAAGAAGTTATACCATAAAACCATGTATAAATGGATTATCAGACCATGATGCTTAGCTTTTACTTAGTAACTTACTTATGCCTAATCGGACACCTGAGACTATCTACACTAGAAACATTAATAATAATACTATCATGGAATTTAAATTCATCCTAAGTTGGGAAGTTTGGGATATGTATTTGATAATAATAATGTCAATATTATATTTAATAATTTTAATATATGTATTTAAGATGTTTTTATGCTTGCTTCACTAAAAACGGATTAGTCTTAATAATAATCATAGTAATTGGATTACTAAAGGGATAAGAATTTCATGTAAGAGAAGGAGAGAACTTTCATTATTATGTAGACATAGTAATGACTCAAGTTTAAAAACATATTTTAAACAATATTATAAACTATTATCAAATGTAGTTAGTGAGGCGAAAACAATTTTACTCTAATGAAATCGTTGCTAATTCCAACAGTAATATGCGAAGAACCTGGAAGATAATAAATGAAGAAAAAGGTAAAATAAAATGAGATAGAGGCATGCATTCTATTGTGAAAGATGATAAACTTATAACCAATCAGAATGAAATTGCTGATGTTCTTAATAAATATTTTTTGACTATTGCAGATTCTGTTATAGCAGATACATAAATATGCAAGGACAGGTATAACAGATTCAGTTACTTATTTGACAGATATTTTTAAGACAGTTTTCAAAGATGAGTTGGCAATGTGTAACTACTCATGAATTTGAAAAAATTATAAAAACATTAAAGATGAAGAATTCTTGTGGGTATGATGAGATCTCAAGTAGAATAATTAAACTGAGTGCTCCATACATAATTTTACCATTAACATATATTTGTAATGCTCTTTGAGTACCGGTGTTTTTTCAGATAGATTAAAATATGCTTTGGTCAAGCCTTGTTTTAAGAAAGGAAACACACAAGAAATAGCCAGTGACAGGCCTATATCATTGCTGACTTCTTTCTCGAAAATAATTGAAAAACTTATTTTCTTGAGATTAATTGCGCATATTGAAGCGAATGATATTTTGGCTCCTGAACAGTATGGATTTAGGACTCCTCTTTTGACTGAGAAGGCAGCCTTCTCTCTATTAGACGGTATTCTTACAGCTATGAATGTATTTTGGCTCCTGAACAGTATGGATTTAGGACTCCTCTTTCAACTGAGA
>NW_019736406.1:1625619-1626795 GCF_002891405.2 Cryptotermes secundus
ATGGTCATGTGTATACAATTTTTCTTTTCCGTATTAGAATATGTTGCATATTTGACTCAACATTTCATCATGATTCATGTTTCTGTTGCAATACCCAGGACGGGACTTCCCCGATCCCCCTACTCGTAACTTGCCTCATCCACATACCATCAAAGTGGCTGCGAAGAGATTAGTTGGAAGCGTTCACATGTAGCTGCTATCAACGTATTACTATTCAACCGATAAGGGACTTATTTATTTCCGAAGTCTACCTGAGGTTCGTTACGCTTCTTCATTTGAAGCTGGGGGCCATTCACATTAGTGGTGACTAGTCTGTAGTTAAGTTTGTTTAGCTTTCTGTAGTCATGCTGAAAGTGAAAGTAAGCCAGAAAACTAAACTACAGCTGTATCAGCGGGAGTTTGAAGGAGAGATAAGTACGGATAACGAAATTGTTTATTGCCGAGCGTGTGAGAAAATGGTTGTGAGAAACGCTTTCAAGTGCTTCAGCATTTGAACACTAATATACACAAAGAGAATATTAAAATTAAATCCATGAAAAGTGCTCCTGTTCAAAAATTGCTTAGTGAATTTTCTAATAATAGTTTTTCACAGCTTTCCTTTGATTTATGCGAAACCTTTTTAGTGGCAGATATTCCTCTGTGGAAACTAACCAGTCCTACTCTTAGAAACTTCATAGAGAAGTATATACAGTGCAAAGTGCCGGATGAATCTACTGTGAGCAAAAACTACGTGAAGCAGTGTTATGATCTTACAATTGAAAGCATTAGAGATAAGATTAAAGATAATCAATCAACGAAACACAAGATTGTGAGGGATGGTTTATTGCAAATTGTATAGTTGGATCCCTTAATAAGAATGAACAATCTACCCCATATCTTCACGCAGTAGAGCAATTTCCAAATTTTTTTATCAATTCCATGAATTTACTATGGCCGAATGGCATTCAGTATGAGCGCGTATTGCTCTTTATGACTGATGCCGCAAGTTATATGATGAAAGCTGGTGCTGCTCTTAAAGTTATATTTCCAAATGTGACACATTTAACTTGCCTTGCCCATGGGTTGCCCCGTGTTACAGAAACAATTCGTGCAAATTTTCCGCTTGTTGACAAGTTGGTGTCTTCTGTGAAGAAGGTATTTGTTAAAGCACCATACAGAAAAGAAGCATTTAAAGCA
>NW_019736406.1:1627491-1629099 GCF_002891405.2 Cryptotermes secundus
CTGACACCTTTCTCATACTTAAGTTATCATGTAAAATATTGAGTGCCGTTCCGTACGACACACCTATGGCCTCTGCTACTTCGCGCACTTTAGTTCGGCGATCAGCGAGAATCATGTCATGGACCTTTTCAACGATTTCCTCGGTAACGACGTCTGCCGGGCGGCCCGGCCGCTCCTCGTCAAAAACAGATGTACGACCACGTTTAAATTCGTTGAACCAATATCTCACGGTTGTCATAGATGGTGAAGGGTCCCCATAGACGGCATCCAACTTCGCTTTTATTTCTTCGCATGTTTTTCCATCCAAAAATAAAAAGCGAATTACGGATCGATATTGCACTTTCTCCATTGTATCAAGAAAGACAAAACACGTCTGATGCAACTGGCTGCCAAATAAAAACTAACCTATGAATCAGTCTGAAATTTAGTATGGGGTCGTTTGACAGATGGCAGTACACGACGGTAAAGCCAACTTCCCTCAGCAACGCCACCTGTCTTCAAACACGGGTACTTATTGATCGACCCTCGTAGCACCAAGCATTTTGCTTCCACCAGAACCAAGTTATACACGCTGGGACACGTGCCTGTGTGCAGTGAGTTGTTATACCAAACATTTAGAAACAGTTAGGAATGTCATGAATACATTTGATCCCAAAAGTGCAGCATCAATTCAAATTGCCCAAGATGTACTAAAAACGCAGAACTTTAAACTAATCTTTCCTATATATCTGCTCACTTTTCTCATCTTCCATCCGCCATTTCCTCACAGGAGTCAAGTAATAGCAATACTACTTTTTATCAGTTGTTAAGTGTGTTCAGGACCACTGTTTCTAAATTGAATTCGGTGCCTGGAAGAGTTGGTGAAGTAGTAAAGGGAAGAAGTACACAGCATTCTTTAAAAAAAAATCCAGGATATGAACAAATTTGTGAAATTGAACAAATTTTAGCCAGTAAACGTACTGAACTGCCAAGTAAAAAATCACTAACAGGGGAGCAAATAGCTTCTTTTGTACATGTGCCCCTAAGTTCCTGTGAGGTGGAAATAAGTTTTTCCTGCTATAAGGACATCTTACGAGACAATAGGAGGCGACTAACTATGGAAAACCTAAAACATTTAGTAATTGTGAACTGCAATAAAGGGGAAGTTGAAAATTTGGAGAGCTAAATGTGAGTACCATTGGTTTTTTAAATTTGTAATGAAATGTGTTGGCTTTGTTGCATGATGTGTATTTAAGTATAGCTTTATATTGCAAGTGAATCAATCAGTAATTACGTAAAAGAACTGAACATTTAATATTATAATATTTGATTTGTTGGTCTTAAAATAATGTAAAATCAATTTTAATATTTGGTATAAAATTTTATGTGCATATTTTAATGTATATTTTGGAAGGTTTTCATGCATAAATGCATACATATTTAAGGGATTATTAAGGCATAAAAATCCGGTCCCTAATTATGAGTGGCTCCCCTTATGGTAAGAAGGTGTTTATTTTGCAAAAGAGAGTCATTAGAAATATAATAAATGCTAAACCAAGAGATTCATGTAAGGAAATTTTTATGAAATTGGAAATAATGGCGTTATATTCCCAGTATATATGTATATTC
>NW_019736406.1:1629233-1629544 GCF_002891405.2 Cryptotermes secundus
AGTGGCACGACGTTGGAGAAAAGACTTCAAGAAGGAAGCTCCCAAGGGAACCTTCGGATGCCGGAGAAAGGACTTGGCGCCACGACCCCGTACCAGCAATTGGCGGGAAGAACACAAGGAACGACGTCAGCGAGTTCAAACCACGCTTCAGATGCTGTTACGTCGATATAAGAAACACCCGAGGAAGTTAAGGGCCAAGAATTGGATCTTATGGAGGGGTAGGCCCCCTCCAAAGCGGAAGAAAGGGAACGGCCCTTATGGGAGGAACCGGTAACGTAGAAGTATCGGCCTCCCCAGAGAGAACGAATGGG
>NW_019736406.1:1630158-1644866 GCF_002891405.2 Cryptotermes secundus
GTTTTCAGTCATCTTCCTCAATCAATAAAAAATTTGGCCAATGATGAGAAATGTTTCAAATTGATATTGAAGAGGTTTTGTATCATCATCCTTTTTATTCTATAAATGAATATTTTCAATACAAGGATGACAGAGATGGTAATCTTGATGCCTTTCATAAGGTTTTTAATGTATAACTTGTTATGTTGCTTTAACTTTGTCTTTTCTGTCATCCTACCTAACAGGTGTATATTTTACTGGATTTAAGGTGTTCAGCTGATTGCCTATATTAATAAGTAACCATACTGGGACCAACAATATCTATAATGTCATCTTCAGTTGTTTTATCTCATAAGATATATGTAATTATCATATTTTATATTTATACATTTATATTTGTATCTGTTAATTGAACTTTTAGTATACCTTAATATTGATATTTTGTGAAATGTATATGTTATGGTTGTGTTGTGTAGGCTTTTATGGGTTGTAATTCAATCGATTTTAACTTGAACAATTTCCACTTTTTTTTGTGGTTTGATTGTCACTATTTATTCGTTTTATGACTGTACTGTATGTGACTTGAGTTCTATATTATGAACTGTTCTTGTGTATGTTTTGATTTAATTGTGACTTGTACTACATCTTAGGCTTGGCCAAAAAGGATTTATTGAATTTAAAGAATAAATAAATAAATTAATTGAAAAGCAGCTAGAAGGAAGTTGTTTTACCCTAATTTTAAGGCATTATTTTGGTGTTTGCCTGGAGAGACTGAGGAAAACTATTAAGAACTTTATTGAGGATAGTCAGATTCTAACCAAGCAACTCTTGAATAGAAGTCAGAAGGGTTATCACTTGAGCCAATTTGCTTGGTAAAGACAATCTAAAGGGAGGCATTGATTACACATATGTAATTATCCACCAAAGGTTTCAAAGATTATTTTCTTTGTCATACCCAATTCTACTGCTTTCAGTTTCACAGGTAAATAGTACTGATAAACTGCAATGCTTTCAGCCACTGCAGCTCACTCCTTTGCCGGCAGCTACTCGACCTTCAACTTCATTACTCACTCTGCCCCTACGCAGGGAGCCAGAGTCTCCTCAACCCATGACAGAAGCAGACTTCTTTGCTCGCCAGGCGCGGCTACAGGCCGAAGCTCGGATGGCATTGGCACAGGCTAAAGAGATGGCTCATATGCAGATGGAAGTGGAACGTCAGCGCCAGAAGAAGAGTCCCATCACAGAGATGGTTCGGTCTAGTCTTGAGAAGGTATTTTACTTCAAACCAGAAATGTAATCTGCATAACAGTTTTGTATCTTTTAAGCTCTCTCTCTGATTGTTGTTTCTGTTGTCATCATTGTCACTGCTGCTGCTGCTGCTCCTCCACTGCCCCCCGCCTCCACCACCACCATTCTTGTTGTTATTTGCTTTACTCTTACCACTAGGTTAATGAGAGACTTTTATTTGTAATGTTCACCATGACACAGAGGTTAGTCCCTCAGACCCTGCAGTTAATGTAGTCTGCAGATATATGGATATTGTGTTCAGGTTCCGAGTTGTATTTGTGTCATTCAGTTCCTAATTGTGCTCTTTCCTCCTCCTCCTCCTCCTCCATCGTCGTCATCATCGTGTTTGTCTTAATATCCGTTTACATTTCATTTGCTTGTGCTTTTTTTCTGCATTGCTTGCCCGTATTTGTCTTTATAGCTGTTGTCAAGGAATTCATTCAGTAAATGTGTTCACTTGAATTAATTGTTACTGTTTAATAGTTGTATGCTGCAGTGCCAGTTACATTCACAGTGTGGATATAATCTGTAAATACCTTTGTGTTGCACCTGTTTCATCAGAGGTGAATCCCATTGTGTGGGTGTCCTGCAGTCAGAAGTGGAACTTACCATTACCCTTACCAGGTCAGGAGAGGCTAGGATGCAGCCATTGTCGGTGTAATTTGATAAGGCTTTTTACCTTCTTCGTCCAAGAATATGGGCTTTCAGTGTTCTACTACGATGATGTTGGCAGCCGGATTTTAACTTGGCAGTAACAGTATTTACAGTAAACTCACTGTTACCTGACGTGTGGGGAACGGGGTGTGCTGCTTATATGATTCTGACAGTTGAGTCAACCCATTTTTATTTTGGTTTTTGTACATGAGTCTTCACAAGTGACAGAGGGGTTGATGTGTGAAAGATTTTGAATGCATGTACTGTAATGGCACCTGTGTGAGGAAGTTGTGGCAACTAATAGCAGATAGGAAAACCGTTGTTTAGTGGGTGAACGTGGTGTATTGCAAATTTGTTTATGAATATCTTTATAAAAATTGTAAATTTTCTTTGAAGATTTTGCTGTTTGGATGAGAATTCTGGATATATGGAAATGGAATAACCCTAATTTTACTGGATAGTAAAAAAAATTTGATCCCAGGCCTGCAGGGAGCCCGCTGGACCCAAATGTGTCATCATCGGGGCCCAGATTTTGTTGACATGTTATCTTTTTTTCCTTGTGTCCTATGCGATGCTCTGAAATATATAAATCTCGGATATGAGCTGCTGGTTACAAAAATGTAAATTTTATAGGTAATTTTTTGTCATTTTTTGACATTTTTAGGTTTAAGGTAATTTTTTTCATTTTGGGGGTAATTTTTTGGTAAATTTTTGTGCTTTTAAGGGTATTTCTTGTCAGTTTTGGCCTTTTTAGGGAATTTTTCTTCATGTGTTTTCTGAAATGTGAATAATATGGAAGTGAAGTGTTCTTTCTCTTTCTCATTTAGGTCATTTTTCTGGATTTTTTTTCGGTCATTTTTTAAATATTTTCAGGTCATCAAAATCCGGGCCCTGCATATTACATTTTTGGGTCATATTTTAAGTAATTTTTTTCAGTAATTTTATAGGTCATTCTTTAAATATTTTCAGGTCATCAAAATCCGGGCCCTGGTCATCATTGTAGTGCGGTGCATAGACTCCTAATTCAGTGTACTCATATCTGTGGAAGGCAATAATTTTGTCTTGTTTTCAGGTTGGAATCCCATTCCCTGAAGGCAGGAGACGTGTTAGCAGGCAAATTCTTACAGAAATGAATGTTGCCCAACTTCAAGTCATAGTTAATGACCTACATACACAAATAGAAAGTGAGTTGAATCTACATACAGCGGAGACCTGATTTAGAACAGGATGCAGTAAAGTCCATTTACTCTGCAAGCTGCTGCATTGTAACCTGTGTGTGCAACTTTACGGTAGAAGAATATTTATATGTTTACATTTGCCATTGTTGTATGAATGTTGAAGTGTGGTGAAAACAGAATCCAGTAACTTTCTAATGATGCCATCATTAACTGATGTACATCACTAACTGACAATTACATACCATCATTCCCTTAGCAGATGTTGTAGACATGTATTGTACATAGGTCATTTTTAAAGTAAGAACCAATTGCGCACCCTGCCACGCAGGTCATTGGCCAGATTTTTTGAAGGTTGAGAGCTGTTGTCAGACCCTCTGCCGCTTCCCCAGTGTTTGCTTAGCCATTGAGTGAATCAGTTGCTGTGTCACAGTGCTTCATAAAGAATCATGTCATTAAAATTCCATAGCACAACTTTCTTTAGAACAGAAGTAAAGCCAGGGGTTCCATGTCCTGTATTTATGGCATGCAAAAGAACCTGTAACTCATGATAAGAAATGAGTGAAGGCACATTAGACTCCATTTTCACTTGCCCACAAAGCTCTTTGCAGTTGCATGACTGTGGAGACGTCTGGCAGACAGGAGTGGGAACAACTTGTAATCACCCAACCCTACTGAAGTGCTTTGGATAACTGGATAAAATAACTTGCTAAAGTAGTGTCCAAATGACACAAATGATTTAGATGTCAAGAGTGAGGCATTAGAAACCAACCAAACATGTATGTGCAGTGTTTGGAGGGTCCTGTTTGTTTGTGGTCAGAATATCCTGAAACCAGCAGACAACTTATTACATGGCACAGATGTTACTGCCTGATTTTCCAAGCATCCATAGGAGAGGTTTATAGTGTTCCAATATGAATGAGCAGACTTGAGCATGCATGTCACAGTGTACTTTCTTTCATGAGACCTGAGGTTCTCATGGCAGTGAATATTACATTGACAGTCATCTGGGATATCATGCCGTATCGTCTGCCTAATAGGTACCAGTGTTTTTAGGGGAACCTCTTGTTTCCCTCCTCTGAGATCAGACTCTCAAACTGCGTGGCATCACGTGCCAGAATCTTTGTACCTTATCCTCAGGACACACATTGAAAAATTGAGTTATAATTTACAGTACCAGTCAGTCAAAGCAAACAATATGATAATTGGATAATGGAGATTTCCCAGAGTAAATAGTATTATGGCTGATCACAGTGGTTGGGCGGTCTAAGTCATGAAATGTCTCACTCGCTTGAACTCCAAGATTGTTGGTTCAAATTGCGATCAAGGTAGGATGTTTATGTGCGTTTATTATGTGTTTGTGTATAGGTGCAATGGGCTAATCACTCATTCAGGTGTCCTACCAACTGTCTGAGATTATGGAATCAAAGTGAAATGAAGCGTTTCACAGTTGTCTTATGCTCCAACAAGTATAAACATGGACGGACGGATGGGTGGGTGGGTGGTAGAATATTTCTCCATGTTTTGTAATGTAGTTCCCAGGTATGAAATATATTTTTGAATGATTTATTACTTGCTGTTGTACAGGGCAATTATGAAGTAATGCAAGTGACATGAAGTAACGTAGTAAAAAAGACATAAAAGTATATGTGTTTATGAGAATGAAACATTAATGTGTGGTTTTAAATCTTGATAATGTATCCCATTTGGGAGACTGCAATTGCACTGAGTTATGACTATTAGTGATATTGGTTTTATAATGTTATGGTTAATTTTTGTCTACCTTTGTTTCAGGACTGATTTAAGCACTGAAATAGTTAAATGAAATTTTCATAAAAGCAAATGCAGCTTTTTTTTTTTTTTGTAGTTGGATGGAAGGTTAAAAAACTTAGTGAAACTGAGAATTTTTTTCTTCCAGCCATTTGCCTTGTTTATATTGGTGTGCACTTGTACTAAATGCTTGATGCACTCTCAGTGTTACTTCCAGTTATTCAGAGCTGTCATTTAGCTGGTTGTACAGTGTACATATGTATTTAGCTGTAATACAAGGCATCAGGTATGTTTCCATAAGTAAAACTGCTAAGAGGAATTTGGAAATTGTGATCATGTGGATAGTTGTAATGAATTGTCTGACTCTGTGGCTTCATTTATGCGTGTTTATGTGCAAATTTTGAAACATTAAAGCCACAGAGTTGTGACAAGGCTTCAGGCTGGACAACGGGGGGAACCGAATTCACTCTGCAGAAGGGGAAAGATATTTTGTCTTCTCCCCAGCATTCAGATCAGTGCTGGGGCTCACCCAGAGCCCTGTTAAGTGGATATTGGAGATAAGTTCCCCTGGATGAAATGATTGGGATGTAAAGCTTATCAGACACCTCCTTCTAGTGCCAGGATAGGAATATTGGAGCTGTACTACCACAGCCCCATATATATGTCTTCATGGTGTGAAGCTTAGTTCACAGAGTATGGGGACAACTTTGCCTTTTTTATGGATTAAGTTCATCCATTATCTTATCACTTGTAGCAGTGTACAGCTCGCTATTTATGAGCGACATAACATTATACTTTTTTTTTTCAGTTTTGAACGAAGGCTTAGTTAAATTCCTGATGGATCGAGATGATTTACATATGGAGCAGGATTCTATGTTGGTTGATATAGAGGATCTTACACGATATCTGTAAGTATGTGAATTAGCGTAAAATTTGATACGGGTGAGAGGACTGAGAATTTCTGTTTTCCAAATGAATATAAAGCTACAGGCTCTTCCGCATTCAATGAATATTATTTAGGTGGTGATGTTGCTTGATTCAGAAACAGTGTTTGCACATATCCTAAGTAATTGGTGTGCATGTTTGTACATCGTAGTCCCTTTATAAAAACTGTTGGAAATATGTGAGCGTTACAGGCAGTAGGATATGAACTCACGTTAAAATGTTGCTGAGGGGCGTGGGGTGGCAGAGATAGAGACTAATATATAGGTTGTCTGAGAAAGGAAAAAAGAATGAGCATACTGGCTCCACGTGGTAGCGGCCCAGGTTCGAGCCCAGGTCAGGTAATGTGGGATTTATGGTGGACATTTACCCTGCCAGTTCTTATTTCACATTCATTACTCATCCCATCATCACCATACAGTCTCAGCACTGACAGCGTCAAGAAATAACAAACCATGTGACTCACTCTGCTGAAGTTTGAAGTACGTACATCATTGTGCGATGCCGGCCTCCAACTTGTAGTATCAAATATTCTTCCTAGCCAGGCCCTTCTCCTTTGAGTGCTTCTACTTGCACAGCTCTCAGATTCATCGGAACTGTCAAGCCTTGCCACACAACAGAGTGGGAAAATCTTCAGGGAAAGATTGAAACATATGAATCCTTGAAAATGCCCTACTGTGGTAACAGTTCTCAATCACAGTGCAAGCATTGATTGGTTGCAGTTGTTTTCTTGCTTGAAGTTTGTCTTCTGAGCTGTGACACTATGTAGTCTGGCAGAACTTACCAGCGTTCTGGAGGAATGTGCTGACTCCATCTTCAGGCTATAATGATAAGCTGAACAAGGAAGAATGTGGTAGAGATGTAGGAAGAAAGCATCTGGGATATAGGGGCCCTGAACGAACCAATAAGAGTGAGGAGAAAGTGTGAAAAAAATTCTGTGGTCCTTAGAAGGGCTTAAACTCTGTATTCTTGTTTGTTCATGCTGGGCTCATATCCCGCCCTTCCATTTCACTATACCCATCTAATTTCTCTCTGTTCTCAACATATTCTTCCGTCCTGAAAATGGAGGTAGCACATTTTTCTGAAATATCAGTAAATATCTACCAGAATATCTCAGAAAGCAGTCCTCTTCATTACCACCTCTGTGAGAGCATAAAGACTTGTATCATTTTTGTTACTTTGTTTGTTTGTTTGTTTGTTTGTAGGGGTGCCAAGGAGCAGACAGTGAAGGAACAGAAGGACTTGCAGGTGTTGAACCAGAATAATAACAACCACCTCCTCCCATCAAAACCAAAGATCAGTAGGATAGGAGGTCTTGTGAAGAAGTAACGGGAGAATATAAACACAAGTGCAAGTGTATTGCCGTTGGGGTATCGTTTGTGTAGTGCATATTGAAGTCTGTTCTAGGGAAACAAATCTGCATGTCTTGTTTGAAACACGAGATGCCAGCAGTGGGTACAATGCTAGTTCCTGTTCCTCCCTTTACTTGCAAGTCTGTGGAATGAAAGCATTGGCCATACATAGTTGTACGTAATTAATTTGGAAACATAGTGATAATGCATTTTGTGTTCAAAGTAAAACCTAGTCCACCCTAAACTGTTCTTGTAAAAAAAAAGTGTTCAACTTGTTTATTCTATTTGTACAACTATTTTTGAATGTAGTAGGAAGTAGATTACTCTTGGTAGCTTGTGTTTTAATTTCAGCTGTGTGCTTCATGTGAGTTACTGTTGTTAAGAGACAGTGTATGTCTTACGGTGATGCCAGAAACTGAAACGTGTGAAGAAGTGTGTGTATCTCAAGTGACAAGTATATGATATATGATATCTCTTCTAAATCTCTGTGGAACAAAGACAAACGATCTGAGTGTACTGTACATACCGACATTTATTATAAGTGAAATGGATTATGTTTTCCACTCTTTTGCCCTTTTCACACAACAGTCTGTCAGATTAAAGTTTGCCATTGTGCAAACAGAATCTCATACTGTGTTGTTCCAGATATGATTTTCTTTCCTTGCACATGTTTAAAGTAGCTGGGATAGCGTAGTCACTATAGTGGCTAGATATGAGCTGGACAGCCGAGGGGTTGGAGTTCAAGCCCTGGTAGGGTCAAGAATTTTCTCTCTCCACATCATCCAGACTGGCTCTGGGTCCCTCCCAGCCTCCTGTACAGTGTGTAGTGAGGGCTCTTTCCTTGGGGGTAAAGTGACTGGGGTGTGAAGTTGACCAGTCACCTTCAACTGGTGCCAAGGGCAAGAAAACATTTTTTTTTATTTACATAATATTAGCAATGAGAATTACATTTGATTCTATAAGCTAATTTGCTGTATTATTCTTTGTGACGTAGAGAGGGCTTATCCAGAGATAAGTCCTCGTTAACCCTCTCTCAGGTTGGCTGGCCAATTCCTTTTCAGTCTTCGTTCATTGTGTGGTTCCAGTAACGGTTGAATTAGTACGTTGTCACGTCCGTCTATTTTGTTCAGATATCTTGTGCTTTTCTCTTTTATAACGTCCTTCACTAGCTGCACTTTCAGGTCTTCATGGAGTGTTATATTGGAAACATATCATGGGGCATTAGTAATCATACGTAGTATCTTTGACTGACATCTCTGGATTATGGTTATATAGGTTTTGCTAGCACATCCCCATATTTCCACTCCATATACCCAAATTGCTTTTATTATTGTTATGTAAAGCAAAACCTTGTTGTCTAATGAGAGGTTGGACTTTCTTCCAATTAACCAATGCATATCCTTGATTTTTAAATCAATCTGTTTGCTTTTTTTAGTAATGTGTTCCTACAGGTTAGATGCTTGCCTAGATGAATACGTAAGTATTTTGTGCTGGGTGATTCAGGTACATGTATGTTATTAACCTTTAAACGACTAAAGACAACGTATGTCGTCGTTAAAAGAATGTCCCCGGTACGAATGACGACATATGATGTCGCAGAGTCCGCGCGTGGCAACGTTATATAAAATTAAATTTTAAAGTAGAAAATTATGTCCTACTTACATAATTTTTGGCCACCATCTGCATGGAGTGTCTGTCTTCCCGCCTGCGTCATCTGCCGGAATGTTGCCTTCGTGTGGAATTCTCAAAAAAATCCGGAAATGCAGAGTCCGATTTCGCACTTCGCGAACTTTGTGCGGACGGTCTTTCGTTTCCCACGCGAAAAGCACACACGACACCTCAATTGCGAAGTATAGCAAGTCGGCCAGTGATGTGGTTTGGCCTTCTATAGTCGAGATATCTCCCATAAAACGGCAGGGGTTCGACCCCTGGCCGTTGATGGCGAGGGGGACCCCTAACAGCATGTTCCGCACAAGAGCGAGACGAAATTCTCTGTGTGACAACAGGATGTAACTGTTCAGACCAAGGAGATGGAGAAATAGCTTATTTGTCCATTTCCAGGTTCGACGACAGATGCTATAACTGTTTGCCACAGTTTGCCCACAGCTCCATCTGAATAATTATTCACACTCCTCGTGCCACGCTGGTGTCGTGCTCCCCAGGTTGCCGACGAAGATTATGGGTCTTCTTCGAAATCACTTTATGATTTGCTACCTTCAACGTCACTCTCAGAATTGTCGGTACAGGATTCTGTATCGGAGGCATTGATTAGCTGCAATATGTCAGAATATCCCAAACGACACGGACCACATGTTACGAACGAAATTTGAAATTACTCTCGACTGAACACGTCCAGCCACTAAGCTATTACGCTGTGTTAGTACGGCAACGACAACGCATGCATAAAGAATGCTAGCATGGAACTGTAGAAGAACAGTATACGTATTGTTCAGGAGAGATCTATAAACAACACGTGAGTTTATATCTCTCTTCCACTGACCACATTCAAGTTGAAGCTCGTCACATAGACTGCGATAACGTCTCTAGACTCAACATCCGGTGTTACCGTGACATGCACAAGTGTCGTCATCAGCAACTTCCATTCAGGGGTGTCCAGAACGTATGAATTCTTGCTCAGAAACAAGAAATTGCGAAAATTCTCCTTTGGTGTCAGTGCAAAAATTTTAACATGTTTTATACAATCTGTAAATTACAATATCTGATTCTATATTCTTTCGAGAAAAAAACAGCGTTTATTTCGTTCGATTATCACAGAAATAGCAGAAATAGGAGCAAAATTAGTAAGTGACTACAATTTTCACGAATCTCAAATAGCGGCCATTTAAAGAACTCCGTACCGTTGCCACAACCTAAGTTTAAAGGGCCGTAGGATAAAGGTTAAAGAAGACTGCAGGACATTGTTCTCTTCTTAGACTGAAGTTTACTTGCACTGACTTGGTTTCGTTGATTTTTATTTTCCATGTATTTGTCCACTCTTGTATTTGATTTAGATAATTTTGCAAAGTGAAGGTAGATATTGCTGGATCTGTGTTGGCCGAGAGGATCACGGTATCATCTGCAAACGTGCCCAATGTTGTGTTGGCATTGACTGGTAGGTCTGCTGTTTACAGTAAATACAGTAGTGGGCCTAAGACACTGCCTTGTGGTATGCCTGATTTTATTGCAGACTTGTTGGATATGCTATCATTGATTCTCATTCTGAACTCTCTGCCACTTATATAGGATTTTAGTAAGTGGAAATTAGTGATGGGCAGGTATTTTTTGATTTTGTACTGTAGTCCTGGATACCATACCTTATCAAAGGCTTGACTTGCATCTAGGAAGAATGATGTGCAGTATTCTTTATTTTCTATTGCTTGGTGTATTTTGCGTGTTATTCAATGTATCTGCTGTACAGTGAAGTGGTTTTCTCTAAAACCAAATTGATGTGATGGTATCCATTCTTCTGTATTTGGATCAGACCTTATTCTTTTTAAGAGAAGTCTTTCGAGGAGCTTAGATATGATGGGTAACTTGTAGGACGATAGGATGACATACTATTAGGATTTTTGCCTGGTTTGAGGATCAGGATTATTTCTGCTGTTTTTAGCTTATTTGGCCAGTATTTATGTTTGAGAATAGCATTAAATATATATGTGAGAAGTACTAACCATTTTCTTGACATTTCTTTTAACATTATTGGAGTCACTTCGTCAATGCCAGGTGTTTTTCTTGAATTTATGAGTGCTATTTCGTTTTGCACTTTTTTAACTAAAAAATTTTATTTCTGGTGTAATGCTGATATTTTCAGATATTTGTCTATTTCTTTATCGATCTGGTCATCATATGGTGTAAAAACTGTAGCAAGATATTCAGCCAACATACCTCCTTTTTCTTCATCACTTCTTGCCCACAATGTTTGCGGCACCATTTCATTTCTTATAGGATGTATCTGTGTCTTGGGTTTTTTAAATGTTTGATGGGTTTCCAGATGGTATTGTCATAGCTGTTGAGGCTGGTTATATAGTTAGAGAAGGATATTTCTCTTGCCTCTTTAATTTTACACTTTGCCTATTACTTATATGGTTCTATGTTGTTTTATCTATTGGTGCTTGACTTCTATGCCACCTTGCTCTTGCTCTTCTTTTCTCAGCTATGAGTTTTTAATTTCGATTGAAACATTCCTTGTGTTATTTTGGAAGGTGATCTTAGGTGTAGCATCTTGGGTTGCCTGTTTTATAGTGTTGATTAGAGCGGTTAGTGCACTGTCGAGTTCCATTGGGCTCTTGAGTCTCACATTTAGATTTATATCTTCTTGTAGTGTCATCCTGTATTCTCCCCAGTTTGTTTTTTTTTATTGTGCATTTTACTTCTTGGTGTTTTGTAAATAGCATGACTACTGACAGTGGCTGTAATTGGTGTGTGATCTGAAGAGAGATCGAAACTGGGTACCACATCCATGTATTTTGAGGAAATTCCATTAGTAACGAAGAAGTCAAGAGGTCAGGGGTTTTGTTGGGATCTGTTGCCCAGTATATTGGCGTGCCAGTTGACAGGTGCGAATATTTTTGCTGTTGTAATGTTTTTGATAATTCTCTGCCTCTGGTCGTTTTTAGGTGAGATCCCCATAAGGTGTTCTTTCTATTATAATCTCCGCCTGCTACAAATTTGTGTCCCAGCATTTGAAAGAAATCATTAAAATTCTCTTGTTTGATGATATGTTTTGGTGGACAGTAAACTGCAGCAAGAGTTAACTCGTATTGGGTCATCTTTACTTTCATCACTGTGGCCTGTAGGTGATTTAATTTGAACTTTGGGAGCTCATAATGGTTAATAGCCCTTTTTATTAATATTGCAGTTCCTCCATGTGCTGTAGTGTCGGGATGATTAGTAGAGTATGTTAAGAACTTCGGTATATTGAAGTAGGATCTATTAGTTAAATGAGTTTCACTTATCAGCATTATGTCTATGAAGTTGTGTTGAAGGAATATCTCTAGTTCATTTTTTTGCTGCAGAAGGTCGTTGGCGTTCCACAGTGCAATTCTAAGGAATTTAATGGATTTTAGATATTAACGTTGATAGCATGTTTAATGTCATTCTGTTTTGTTGGGTTTTAAATTCTTCAAGAAATTTGGTTAACAAATTAGTTGTATTTGGGTTGTTGTTAGTATTTTCCCTTGCTTCTCCTGGGTATGTGATGTTTGGTTCTTGGTTTCTCTTCCCTTTAAGGGCTTCTGAATAACTGATTCCTGGTTGTAACTGAGCTGGTTGACTTTGGGTTAGTGCGTTGTGTTGAATGTTTAGTCTATTGTTAGTGTTATTTGGTTGTTTCAATAAACTGTGATAATATTCACATTCTCTGTAATTAGCTGGATGTGCACCTCCACAGAATGCACATTTTGCAGGTGTGTTTTTAGATTTTTTGTAGCTCTGTGTACTGTGCGACCCACCACATTTTACACATACTTACAGTTTGTTACAATATGATCTTGTATGATCATATTGTTGGCATCGCATGCACTGTGGGATTCCTTTGGCCTTTCTTGGGCCCCAGATAACCTTGGCCTCCCCCCCTCCCAAGAAACGCCACTGACCATGATATTCGCCTTGTGCGATTGAAGAATCGTCTTGGGGGAAGGGGGTTCTAGCAAAACCAAATAAATTATGTTGATTGACAAAGCAACACTCTCACCTATTAGTAATACGCGCAAAATAGTGATGCAACATAATTGTAATACTAGTCGAAAAGGGTGCCAGTCCAACACTGATACTGAAAGTCACAGTGGCAAAGATGACTTTTACTCACAAAGTAATACTGGCTCAGTAGGTTTATACCTCTTCCCAGACACAAAATAAAAATGATATACAAAGAAATATATGACAGTCTGACGCTGACTTTCTAACTGATAAAGAAATATTAGACAATCCGAGACTGACTTCCTGACTGATAATTTGCCACTGAAAACCAATCCTTGAATGTGTCAGACTTTCTTGAAGGCTCTGGAAGCAGTGAAATATTTCCTCATCAGTTCTCGAAACAAAGCTGGGCTGCATTTGGCTGACCAGGTCATAAACAGTCATATCTAAATGTAAATAGTTTCCAAACCAGTGATAAACGATTTCATTGTTCAGAGCTAAGGAATGAACCACTGACATGACCTTACGAGCTTTTGTTTTGGCTTCAAACCCAAGGTCAAACTGTCAGCACTCCCAAAGAGAGCAGACCTGCTTCATATATTTATATATAACATGGTTGTTGCTTGCTGCATATATATATATAACATTCAGCTGTTAAGGATTTGAATGTGAATGTTTTTTTTATCTGTGTAGGTGCTTTGTTGCCAATCACAATGGCTGCATAGTCAAAGGCAGGCATATACAACTTCAAACAGGTTCTAATCGACTTTTTAGTGTCAAAACTGCCAGTGATCTACCACCCCCTCTTATCAATCAAAAATATTTGTAAACGACACATGATGTTTTTTGTAAAAGCAACTAGTAACTGGGCTGTGTCTCTGATGTCTGTAGCTTCATCCAGTTGGAGGGAGAAAGCAACACAATTGGAAACATATCTCAACAAATGTTCAGTTATGTTTCCACACATCATTTCTATTCTCTGCACAATTGTGTTTCTTGATAATTGAAGATCTTGAATAGTAGCTATGATCTCTCTCTTGTTTTTAAATCTTTCAAAACGATTATCAGCTGTTTCAAGAAAACACTCTTTTACAAATTCCCCTTCAGTGAAAGGTTTGCATTCTTTAATGATAAGATTTCTGACCTTGAAGGATGATTTGGTTGCATTGTTAGAAAGTGACCTTGGTTTTTCAATCAACTGTTGTTGAGCAGCTAATTTTGATTTAAGTTCTTTGAACTTAAGTTTATGAATTTCACTTTTGGGTGGAAAATCAGCATCATACAAGTATATATTGCTATGGAGAGCATTATAATGACGTTCCAGATTACCTTTTTCGGCAAGGATATTGAGGCGTTGCATTTTCCACTATATTGAGGTAACTGTTTTATTTGACACACACACACAGACACTTTCGAAAGTAATGAAATAACGTGTCCCTTTGATTACATTGACATCATCCCCAAACTCTATATTTGTTTAATGCACAGCAAAGCGACAATTCTCTACTAACAGCTAATATGATAATACATCTCACGTGTTAGTTCAATGTACGGGTATTCACAGTTGACTGGAGGGAGGGAACGAAGTGAATCACATGTTCTGTCGATCACTTGCATCAGAATACACACAGCTGATGAGTGATAAAATAAGAGTTCATGTGATAAGGATAGAGTAGGGACTTCCCCACAGTTCACTTAACACAAGTGTAAAGCAGTTTTCACATAAGCTACATAAAAACAGAAAAATAAGAATTACTAATACGTATTTTCCCTTCAAAATCTGAATATAATCATATTATATTACAAGTGAATTTACATGCTTTTCAAGTATAATTTCCTTACAGGCCTATGAGGTGTAATTGATGGTGATGATGGTGTAATTAGTCTGGGATGGAAAAATGGTCAAATAAAG
>NW_019736407.1:0-21655 GCF_002891405.2 Cryptotermes secundus
AATCTAACTCAGAAAATCCTCAGTCTATGCCAGAATTCAAGTCTGATATTTTCAGAGTACAAAGTGATATTACTTTTCTGGGCATATGCACATTTGTGGAAGTAAGAAAGGAAGAATGAAAGTCAAGAGAAGGGATAAGCAAGTAAATAAATATATTAAACAAGGAGAAGTGTCAGTTCCTAACCTTGGATATGGTTGATTTTTTTGTCAATATCACAATATACAACAACAAAGAAGGACCAACACTTACATAAGGAAACTGTTGTATATTCATGTAATTAAAAGAGAAACAATTGGGAATAAGGGTGGAAAGTGTATTAAAAAATTCTGTCACATAACTCAGTCAGCTATAGCTACTGCATATATTGCCTAGGAAACTGCAACAGATATGAATATTACATACAATGATGCCATAATGCACATTGTCATGCACACTTACAGAGTTGAGGACCTGTCTAAAAGAGAAGTTCAGTTCCCTCTGGTTTCCAGCGTGGGTAGGTTTTACTGTAATTCATTATTTCATGAAATGTATTCAAAGGAATACATATGTAAGTTGCTCCCAGATCTTCTTGCTGTTTAAAATGGACCTTACCTCACAGTGATCCACAAGGCAGCCAACTGTAGTTGTGACGTGCTCCAAGGTATCATTAAATGTCGAAAAAAAAACTCCTGACACTTCTGTCATTCCATAACCTTGCTGGAACATTAAAAAAGAAGGCTAATCCTCTGATAGAACTTGCTAGGCAATGACATTTCTAGATTACTTAAAAATGTCTTATGTATCATTATGTTATTTCTATGCCAGATACTGTCACTCCCAATATATATTAATTATAAGATATGAGATACACACAGTAGTACTTAGATTGCAATTATCTGGAATGTGATGCTGTGTAGGTTGGTAACAGAACTTCTATGAGTCTATATGGCATCACCTCGCAGAAGATAGTAATCTTCATCATTCCATGTCATCTGCATGGTCTTCAGTTCATTTTACATGTTTAAATATATTTCTTTCTTTTAAATTTAGTTTTGTGCTTTCAAGAACTTACACGCAAGTGCCTGACATTTAATGTCTGCTTTATCTGCAAGGCCAACTGCTGGCTACATGGTGCACCACCACATCCTGCCACCTGAAGTGTTGTGACCTTAAGGTTCAGGTCTTGTGAAGTGTTGATTAAGTCCACATACATTGATGGGGTTCCAAACAAGTCTGTGCACCTGAAATTATATCAAGTTCTGAAAAGATCTGTGATGATAATTCAGGGTGTGGTCTTCTGGGTTGCAACACTGATATTTTTGAGGAACATCCTGCCTCCATCTTCAGGATTGAAGCATGTTGGTGCAGTAACTGCCTTAGTCACATATACAGGTTGCATAATCATATGCACTATGAGACTCGAGGGTGGGACTAAGGGAAGGAAGCCTAGAACCACTATCTTTGCAGCATACCTATATGAACAATGCAATAACTGAACCTACATGCTTCAATCCTGAAAACACCGGCGGCATGTTCTTCTGATATGTTAGTATCCACCTACAAGACTCCTAGCAAACACCTCAAAATTTATGAATAATATAGTGCACCACCACCCCATTCAATATTTTTTTATTTAAGGTGTTTGCTTATTTAATGTTCAATTTCAATGAACCCAGGCCAATAATTTCAGTATCGAGTTACCTCCATTTATATTGTCCTCAGTTTAGGGTTCAACTCCACTAGTCCCCAGAGAAATCTTGAATTGAGTTTTCGCTGTATTTTGAAAATTCATCATATGCAGAAATGAAACTGTTTTAAAATTATATTACTAAACTAAGAACAGCATTACATTTAACATTAAACTTGTTAATATATTTTGGTTAAAAATGTTTTTCATATCTGCATACTAACAATTTTATTTCTCAAATAGAGTTACTGCTATTCATGAACTTTCTCTTCTTTTCTGGTTGTATCGTTTATCTGCTTTGCAGAAAATTCTGTGCACACATTTTTGGTATGTTTGTTCACTATTTGCAGTGCTATGTAGGTTATCTCTTAAATTCTCCCTCAAGATCACTCTTGTTAATTACATGAAAATCGCACTTAGAACGGATACTAGTTAATGTTTGTTTACACTGAAGTATTAATCTCTGGAGTAGAAAGAGCGAGTTAAGTATGTAACCTTTCAATATGGTAAAGGTATCCCTGTAACAGGTCATGAAGACCCATAGGGTTGTGAGACATCGAGGCTCACAGATGGCGGTAAGGTTGTCAGCCTTACACACTGGCTGCCCTTAACCACCCAGAAAGATTTCTGGTAATCATTTCTGTTACAGGCTGAGTCGACCGCAAGGCCATAGTGCGGCTGGAAGGATAAGGTAAATTGAAAATATCCACTTCATCATGATTAGAACTAGTGACCTTCTGGCTTGTAGCATAGTGCCTTAACCAACTACACTACCATGTGCCCCAATGTAAAGTTTCAATATTACTAGTTGCTTTTTTGAGGCTTTGGTGGAGGCTATTGAACACTGTGATGCTGAAGGAGTGAACTCCTTTTTGATATAAAGATGTCTAAGCCTATGATTGATTCATCCAATTTCTCTGCAATGAGCACTCAGCATTTTGATCTTGTTCTATTGAATGATAACCCTACCAGTCTAAATTTATTTATCACTGTATGAATAATTCCTACTTATTTGGAACTGCAACCCTCAGAAATTTACACAAGAAACTTCTCCATACTTTCACATGGATATTTTATATGAAACCTCATTCACCATTTTGACACAGTAAGTTGCAGTTAACTGAATACTTAATACCGCGAGCAGGAACTTCGGTTTACAGCCAACAAGCATGTATGAGGGTTGGAACTTTAATAGTGGCAACACAGCTGTAGAGACGCCATGCAACGGAACCAAATAATGTCGCTTATACCACACATTAGTTACATACCTACCTCACCTCAGAGCAAATTAACTCTCCCTTCCCGCATCACGTGCATGAAGTGACGAGAAGAACAGAGCCTCGTGTTAGTTGGCGGTCTAATGTAGTGTTGTCACGATGTCTTCGAAACAGGAACAACAGAGTTGGATAAAGATTGAATGTGCCAGAGGCCATACAGCATGACAGTGTCATCAAGGCCTTCAAGAGGCTTGCGGGGAATCTGCATTGCCTTGCAGAACAGTGGCTAGGTGGGCATACAAGGGACTCCAAAATGTGGTAGACATGCGTCGGCCAGGTCGTCCTAGTGTCAGTGAAGAAGAAGTGTATGCTCTTTCCATGTTACTGGAGAGTGATCGACACTATACGATTTGTGAGCTGGCCCGATAGACAGGATTAGCACATACGATTGTGCTTCACATTCTGAAGGAATGCCTGGGCATGAGAAAAATTGCATCATGATGGGTTCCGCATGATTTGATGGAAATGCAGAAATGGCTATGGTACGACGCTGCTCATATCCACTCAGAGCATTATGAGCGCGAAGGAGAGGCTTTCTTACACTGTATCATTATGCTGGATGAGACACGGGCCAAATCGTATGAGCCACAAATGAAACGCCAATCGAACGAAGGGTGTCATTATGGGTCACCACGAAAATCAAAAGTTCGTCAGAACCCCAGCCGTATGAAAGTTATGGTGATTCTTGTGTACGACTGTGATGTTATCCTAACGCACACCGTTCCCCGACAGCAGACTGTCGATGCGCAGTATTACTGTTCATTTTTGGAACACAATCTGCAACCAGCTTTGAGAAAGAAGCGGTGACACTTTCTGCAGAACCCACCCTTCATTTTGCAGGACAATGCTTGGCCACATGCAGCACAAGCTGTGGCTGATTTGTTCAATCGATGGGGCTGGGAAGTGCTGTGCCATCCACCATACTCCCCGGACATAAGCCCTTGTGACTTCGACTTGATTCCTAAGATGAAGGAACCACTTCGTGGCATTTGCTTCAGAACTGTTCCAGAAATTGTTCAGGCAGTAGGTCGCTCTATTCAAACTATCAACACAGCAGGCACTGCTAAAGGTATTCTGTGACTTCCACATCACTGGCAATGGGTTGTACACAATGCCAGTGACTACACTGAAGGACAGTAAAACTTCGAAACATGCATCTATTTTGTATCAGTTGTAAATAAATAGTTGCCACTATTTAAGTTCCAACCCTCGTATTGCATAAATATTGCATAAACTTAATTCTTGGTACCCATTCAAAGTTTTATGGAAGTGTCATTGGAGAGGAATTATAGTGCGTATAGCCTACAGTGCTTGTAACTGTTCCATGAGTCCACACGTGCATTGTGCAATTTGATGCGACTTACACATGTTCATCCTGTGGAAAGGCTAAACAGTTGGTAGTAGGTTTTCAGATAACCACTGTGCAGATATAATCAACCAATGTTCTTTAATAAACATGGCTGTCCTATGTGTGTTTTGATATAGTTGTGTTGTTCTGATGTGAATAGTGCTGGTCAAGTATAACTAATTAATGGATATGTATATGCAGTACTTTCTTTCCTAAAAGCACGTTTGCTGGTACTCTTATGAAAAATCCACAAGACTGAAACACAATGCACCAGTAAACATAGGGACACACGGTAGAGTAGTTGGTCGAGGCACTATACTACAAGCCGGAAGGTTATAGGTTCAAGTCCTGAAGAGGTCAGTGGATTTTTTCAATTGACCTAATCCTTCCAGCCACACTATGGTCCTGGGGTCGACTCAGCCTCTAGCCGAAATGAGTACCAGGAATTAATTAAATAATTTTCCTGGGGGGTAAAGCGCAGCCGGTGTATAAGGCTGACAACCTTACCGCCATCTTTGAGCCGATTGTCTATATAATGTGGGAACCTCAACATCTCAGAACCCTATGGGCCTTCATGGCCTGTTGCAGGGATAGCTTTACTTTTTTTTTTTTTTTTTACCAGCAAACATGTGACTTCTGACAAGTTTAGAAATAGGTATACTGGCTGTGAAATGCACTTCAGTTTTAAGAGAAAATTCCTGATTAAGAACACCTATATCTTGTTCAATAAACAGCGTTTAATTAAACAATTAATATATTTTTGTAAGATTTGTCATGAATTCTCACACTAATCTTACCTCTCTTGTGTAATGGCTTCCAAAGTTTTCTTAGCATCAAATGTAGGTGCTGGCAAAACAACAATGTAGCCAAAAAGTATGTTACAAATAATGCCATGAAAGCTGCCTGAAGAGTGACAGAACTGTGTTAAAACACACACTTTTACTCCCTGCAAAATAAAGATTCAGTTAAAAATGACAAAAATTTATCATTGCACAGATCTTAAGTGACTATTGATAGACATTTTTTTACAGCTGTGGCCTCCTTTATGTGATATCAATTCTAGAAACAGATGAAGCAATATCTAATAGGTCAAAATTGTTAAAGTGGAAACCCCTCTGAAATCAGGGCCGAAAGACCACAACTATAAATTCTACAGACAGGGGACAGGGAAACTCATCCCCTGGTATAAATGAGTTTCAGTCTATATGGGGACACTGCAGAATAAAAATTTACGTTTTCTACAATGATGATGTGAATCTATTCAAGAGACATGACATGTAAACTTTCTTTTACTGCCTCTCATACAAGAATTCTTAACTACAGCAAAAACTACAATCCTGATATAACACATGGATGGAAGTAATTATTAGCAATATTAAGTTCTATGGGAAACTAGGAGTTAATATTAATGTGCTATGAAAGACATACTTGGAATCGTATGAAATACACTTCAGTGTTAAAATATGAGGGGCTTAAAACATATTTTGTATAATAACAACACAAATATGTACTATATTAATAGTTTGATAGGTGGAGATGGAGAGATTTTCATGGCCTTGGGTTCATAGGTTTATTTTATGATATAGCATTGAATAGAAGGTGAGTAATGAAAGATGGGTTGAAAAGAATTTGAAACAAAGCAGTTATAGACTAATCTAGGTACTACCACAACATTTGCCTGGAGGGACTGAGGAAACCATGAAAAATATCAGTGCTGATAACTGGTGCCCCAGCTGAGATTAGTAATGAATGCCTCCAGATACTGGTCTATGTTTTACTGCTTGACTAACCTGCTTGGTCTTGGGTTCGTCAATAACTTCTTGGTCATCAACAGATGGTGCGGTTAAGGGTATGATTATTTACTTATGAAATTGAATATTTGCAACAAAGTTTTCATATTGTGTGAAAATGTGTGGTGCAAAGATGGGAAAAGAAATATTTATTTAATTGTAGATTTTGTATGACTAGGAACACGATATTACATCCTTAGTCTTTATGTTAGGGACTTCATCCCTCTGAGCCAGTACCTGGATCAGTACAGAGTAAGAAATTAGGTTGTTAAATTCCTGAGTATCGCAGTAGGTCAAAATAATAAAAATTATTGACATTACAGATGAACATGATTTACAAGACTTCAGACATTGAATGGTAAATCACTTAAACCCCGATTAAAGCAGCAAGTTCCATTGAAAATTAAATTCTTTATTATTTTAACATAGTGTGATACCCAGAAGACTCTGTAATGGATACAGACCATGTAAAAGAACCCTGAATTTAAAAACTTAATTTTATTGCCAATTTAGTAGTTAAAAACTAATTAACCAATCCAATGGAGTAAAATCATTCTTGAGAAGACAGTCAAACAATTCCCTGCCTTATGTGGAACCCAATGATCCTTATTAATGAAAACCAACAACATTTTTTAATATTAGAGTCAATTTACCGACCACACAACATATTTTTATTACAATCACACTACATGTTTCGACCTCAAGAGGTCATCCTCAGGTGTACACACACAGTATAATTACACGCAATCACATTTGCCTTCTCACTTATTCGATCCTGTATCTTATTCAGGCCCACGCTCAATAATATATCAAGCTCCTCTCACGAAACACAAGTTAAAATATTATTCTAAATGTCAAAAGTTAAAATTTAAAATTTAAAAATTTTAAATTTAAAATTTGTGAATCAAATTTCAATTCAGATCACTAGTTATGCTTTCACTTTCACTTGTTATTCACTCACTTCCTCACGCTCATCACTGCGTCAAGTTCATTTTAAGTAGTTTAATTATATTATAGTTTAAAAGTTCATGAATTAAAGTTCAATTTTATTATATTGATCGCACTTTTCACTTTTTGGAGGTCTTGCTGTTCTTCTGCATCCTCTGATGTTGCTGGACCAGTTACGGTCCTTGTCGACAAGGAAGAACAGCGAGACCTCCAATAAGTGAAAAGTGCGATCAATATAATAAAATTGAACTTTAATTCATGAACTTTTAAACTATAATATAATTAAACTACTTAAAATGAACTTGACGCAGTGATGAGCGTAAGTAGGAAGTGACTGAATAACAAGTGAAAGTGAAAGCATAACTAGTGATCTGAATTGAAATTCGATTCACAAATTTTAAATTTTAAATTTTTAAATTTTAACTTTTGACATTTAGAATATATTTTAACTTATGTTTTGTGAGAGGAGCTTGATATATTATTGAGCGTGGGCCTGAATAAGATACAGGATCGAATAAGTGAGAAGACAAATGTGATTCCGTGTAATTATACTGTGTTCATACACCTGAGGATGACCTCTTGAGGTCGAAACATGTAGTGTGATAGTAATAAAAATATGTTGTGTGGTCGGTAAATTGACTCTAATATTGATTAAATACACAACAGGATGCAAGAAACAATTAAAGTTAAACATTTTTTAAGCATTTCACACAGCTTCTTTTTGTAGTCCACAGCAAAAGAAGAGTTTAGATCGGGCAGACATCTGAATACTTATTATCTTCACAGGAAAGGATCTATTCTATGGAGTGAGAATACTTTGTATTCTGAAAAGACATACCTTTCTGTCTTTGTTCATGGGTGTTCTGATGAAGTAGCCATTATTGACCAAGGCATGGTGGCTTAAGAGGGCAGCTTTAGGACTTCCAGTTGTGCCCTTTATTAAAACACACAAATAACATTTTCTACTTAAAGTTCAACTGAAAGATATAATTACACACAACGAACCCTCATTATGACAGGTTACTAAGTGATAGTCCCACTTGTGAGAGGTGTCAAGAAGAAAATGAAACAGCCACACATCCTGTGTGAATGTGAGGCCTTAGCTTATTTAAGACTACGTCACTTGGGTCAATACTTTATGGAACCAAGTGACTATTTTGACGCCCCCACATACAAAATCCTGTGCTTCATTCGAAGTGTAGGATTGCTGAGGGGATAATCAAAAGGGCAAGCACAATAGACCACTGTAGGTCATGGTGCAAGGGCCAAGAAGGCCCACCCCTTCTACATTCATTCATTCATCCATCCATCCATCCATCCATCCACCCATCCATCCATCCATCCATCCATCCATCCATCCATCTCTGAAGTTGTATCGCCATCAGACATTAACTTATATTGTTACGTTATAATTGGAAAGTTACTAGACCATACTGGTGCCAGGATGGCCGTCAGTATTGTGACTATGCCAAAGGCTGAATGGCCGAGGAGTTATGACAGTTTTGTGTTGCACACATGTCTATGCTACTACTGAGCAATGACCATTTTCAGTGCAAAACAAAATTATATTCTTGTACATATAAATACATTTAGTCAGACTATTCTAAGTTGAAATCTTGTTGCAGTTTATATTTGTTGTGAAAACTTCCTCTGTATAAGAGGTAATTTTGGAATAGCTTTTACTCTTCACTCTCTGAGCCGGATAAATTTTGTCATAATACTTGTTTCTGCTTAAGAGAGTCTGTTCTTTGGAGAGACTGTACATTCAATACTTCTTTTCCTCATAGAAAGAAAGAAAATTGATATAATATAAAATGTTGGAACATCCCACATTATCACGCATTTTCTGCAACGCACACTCATCACATCACTCTTCACCATCACGCGCGCTAACCAATCAAATTCAAAGTCAAAGTCATGTTACCACTGACGGTCAGTCAGTCTGTCTGTCTTGGTGTCGAGCCCTAGCTGAGGCTCATGGCCAGATGTTTTCTTTGTTATGAAAGTTGTTGTCCTGTCCATTTGGCGCGCCCTCTCTGATGAGAAGTCGGGTCTGTCATTTGTCAGTCAGTCTGTAATAACAAGTCCACTGTCTGTATTTACATAATTTACAAATCCACACTTGTACCTTCTCTGTACAATATGTACAAGGCCTCTGTCAACCCATGCATGGTACAGCAGATTATGTCCTATTTCTAGTAGTAACTGCTATCACGGTAGTCTAGTCACTTGAACGGTCGTATGCCTGACCGCCGCCAAGTTTAAGCCATTTATACTTTCTGTGGCTGGCTTCGCCTTGTCCAATGTTGTTAACATTCTCATTATCATGATTTTGTATGACTTCTGCTTGTTGCCTGCATAATTTTGTTATGTAATCATATACGTATGGAATTTTGAATGCCATGTGCAATTCGCGGACCAGTGGAAAATTGCCAATCGTGCGGAGAATCTTGTTTTGCAGGCGCTGCAATTTCACTAGATGGGTGTCTGCCGCAAACTTCCAGGCGGTACTAGCATAAGTCATTACGGATCTAATAAGAGCTTTACGGAGGGTCAGTTTAATGTTAGCACTCAGTCGCTCACTTTTGAATAGGGAGTATACTCTAATGAATGTTCTGAAGGCCTTGGCTTCGATCATTTCTATGTGTAATCTCCATGTCACTCTCTTATCGAAGATTACACCTAGATATTTTGCACTATTTACAAATGGAATATTTCTTCCATTTAGAGTAAGACAAGACTCAGGCGGTCGACGACCACGAGAGAAGTAGACCCCCTGAGCCTTATCTTCATTAATTTTTATATTCCAGCGCTCACACCAGGTCTCCATTGAGCTGAGACCGTGCTGGAGTTTTCTAACAATAAAACCTTCCTTGCGATCCATCGCATATAGACAGGTGTTGTCCGCAAAGAGGGCCAGGTGAACACCATGTGTTTGGGGAGCATCATTAATATACAATTTGAAAAAAGTAAGGGAAAGGGCAGAACCTTGTGGCACCCCTGCTTGCATTTCCCTTGGCGTTGACATTTCGCCTTCAACCGAGACCCTGAATTTACGTTTAGAAAGAAACGACCCAATAAGTTTGGTGAAACTGTTCGAGAAATCCAATTTTGATAACTTATACAGCAATCCTGAGTGCCACGTGGTATCAAAGGCTTTTTCGATGTCCAAGAACACTGCAGCCGTAGACATTTTATTGTTGAAATTAAGGGTCACGTGGTCCGCCAGCCTCATACATTGCAATGTCGTACTGTGACGTGCACGAAAACCAAACTGACTTGCGATGAGCAGGCCTCTTTCTTCAATGTGTTTACGGAGGAATTTCAAAATTACTTTTTCGAATAGTTTTCCTGTCGTGGACAGGAGGCTGATCGGACGTAAATTTTGAGGAAATTTCGGGTCTTTACCCGGTTTAGGTAAAGTTACTATTTTTGTTTCCTTCCAAGTATTTGAAAAATGAGAAAGCCGAAAACAGTGATTAAATAAATGAGTTAGGTGAACCAATGCTCGCCTTCGAAGGTGCCTGAGGCATTCATTTGGGATGCCGTCAATTCCACAGGCCTTTTTTAATTTCAGAGAAATTATTAATTTCTGAACGTCACATGGTCTGATCCTTTGAGGGGGGGTTTCGTCTACAGTTTCCAGCAAAGCTTGAACTCTAGCCTCCTCCCGCTGTTCATGGTTTTCGTCGCACAGGTCATGTGGCGTGAACTGAATTTCCAAACAGTCGGCAATTTCGTTGGCTTTTTCAGAAGGATAAAATTTTAGGCCAGAAGAACCATGAATAGCAGTTGGTGCCCTTGGTCAGTCTCTCTTAAGGAAAGATTTCGCAATGGGCCATATACCCTGAGGTATGACTTCAGCGTTACCTATTTTTGTTTCCCACCGTTCAAGTGCCTTTTTTCGGATAATTCGCCTGATTGATTTGGTGACCCAATTGACTGCCGTTTTACACGTTGAATCCCTGGTTTCTTGCCACAGTTTTCGTAGCCTCTGTTTATATTTTATCAAACGATCTAGACCAGGAAGATCGCTGTTTATGTCCGAAAGTGTAATTTTACTTGTCGACAGCCTACATGCCGAAGCAACAGATGCTGCAAAGTCACGTGCCGCTTTATGGGCTTCTACCCCCGAATTAATTTATAGTTTAGGTGATATTAATTCAGAAGCGAGGCTTTGAAACCGTTCCCAATCTCTAAATTTTTCAATGGGTTCCGAAAGATTCCTAATTTTAACGCGATCCAGTATGTGGAATACTATTGGTAGGTGATCTGAGTCCAGAATATCGGAGACGATGACATCCGACACAATGATATTTTGCTGAACTACAATGTCTAACACGTCACCATTTCCCGCAGGGAAATAATGAGTGGGGCACTGTGGTGCTGAGATTTCGAAATCACTCATATCAAATAAATCCATAAGTTTCAAGCCTGAGGGGTTTGAAACTCTGCTACTCCAAAAGGGGTTCTTACCATTCAAATCACCTGCCAAAATATACTTTCGTCTGAAGCTTAAGAGCTCAGTGATGTCAGCATCACTCCAGGCTTTGCCTGGAGATTTATAAACAGCTGCAAGCAGCACTTCGCTATTACCAATTGGTATGCAGACCCCTGTCGCTTCTACTGAAACAAGGGGTGGTAGGTCTACATGGTTGTGGGGAATGCCTTTTCTTACTGCAACGGCAGTTCCGCCCTTTCTGCCCGAGTGGCGGTCGATTCTATAAAAGTGGTAATTTGGAATACAGAACCTCTCATGAAGTTTCAGACGTGTCTTTGAAAACAGGGCCACATCTACGTGTAGGTCTTGCAGCTATTTACTGAGCTCATAGCGCTGCCTCCCAATGCCTCCCAATCCCAATGTTATAACTTTGAGGGGCCTATGAATTCTAGTGGCCATTTTGTTTCATTACGTTTAGAACAATTTTGGTAATGGCCATTATTTTTTCCTCCTCAGACACTCCACCACCGACCTCTGTCATAATCTGCTGTACTACAGTCACTACTCTCAACATATTGTCGAGGGATGGACTGTTTACATGAGTAGCTTGAGTTGACTGACCTGTTTTTTGTTCCTGTACAAGGACCGGGACGCTCGGTTTCGTGGCTTCAGGTCGGACTGCCACTGGAACTTGGAGAGTCTGAGGTCGCTGCTCCTGCGACGTGCTGCCACGGAGCGCCGCCGCGAAGGAGACTCCAGGGGTAACGATATTCGAGAACACCCTTCCCGTCGTGGTTTTGGGTGCTCTCTGCGATTTCCTCCTCTGCAGTTCCTCCCTCGCGTGTCTGCAGCCCCGATATTTGGCGGGATGGGGCTTCTCTCCTTCCTTCAATTCGCAATTGCAGCAAGCTGGAGTGGAGGCAGCGTTCTCCTTCTCAGGGCACTCTTTGTGCAGGTGGCCACCCCCGCACCACGTGCAACGGGGACGTTCACCGTGGATGTGAGAATTATTGGGGGGGGGGCCTGCCTGCTTTGCCTGAGGTTTCCTCCTCCTGCATAGTGGCTTCTGCACCGGAAGTTTCTGTTTCCATCGTTGCCTCCATGAGGGGGGCGAAGTAGTTTTTGGTGGCAACGTCTGTTTTGGGATTCCTTTCGAAGGCTGCCGTTGTTTTCTTAGTAGTCGGTGCGGATTCAGCGGTACTTTGTCGTTTCCTCCTCTGGACTTCTTTGAAGCCTTCCTACCGGGCTGGAATATTTGTGCCTGATGCGCTGGCCTTTACCAGGGACTTCAGCTCGTTCAGCGTAACTGTATAATTTCCATAGAGCGCACTGAACAGTGTCTTGCCGGAGAGGGCCTTGCAGTAATTAATTCTATTTTCGTCGGCGGCGCTGACTATTGCCGCCCATTCTGCACTTTCTCCAATCGCAGCAGTTGCGAAGCAGACCACGTCCTCAATGCTGCACAGGATGTCGAAAAAGCGCCTGTATCGTTTTTCGGCATCGGGGTATTGCTTAATAATTTCTTTAAATTCGGCCTGTAAAGCGGCACGTTTTTCGGCCCAGAATGCCTGGTACCCCGGCACAGGGACGCCAGCCATCTCTAGCTCGACACTTACAGATTGAACAACCCAGCCGAGTACTGACGTATTAGACTAGAAGATAGTAAGACAACTCACTGCCCGCACTGAATCCACAACCAATGTTGCTCAATGATCAATCCGACCTCCTAACAAGTAGCTGTCCTCCTAACTTGACAAAGAATGAATTGAAGATTCCTGTCACTGGGTCAACCAATCTCTCCTTTTTCAAACAAGTCCTGTCCGATCTCAATGATACACTGCTAATAACCACTTGACTTCCAGTCGATCTGCTCGATCCTACAGCACACTAATGATTATCGCTCCAACCCCGAAACTGGCGATGAAGTGTCGCTTTGATGATGTCAAACAGACAATCTTCAGTCGGCATTCAGTCCTGTCTCAACTCACAAAACGCACACTATGTAACCAAGCTCTGATCATCACCATCACCAATCGCTCAATTCATCCAACACCCTGTGGGAATATCCCACATTATCACCACCAATCAAATTGCTCCAAACGTTCGCATTTATACTGCGCTCGCTGCTAGCCCCACAACTACATCATCACGCGCGCTAGCCAATCAGCGCCCTGCAAATTCGTCCTCCTCAATTTCAAGTTTCGCTCCGCCCACCGAGCAGTGTATAAAAGGAGCAGCCGCAAACCGGCATCATGAGTCTGATATCAGTCTACGATCAAGCCACACTCAAGCAACATCAGCCAGCAGGCTTCGTCGTCAGCGCTCGGTCTTCAGAGGCATCGGCAGGCTGCGCCAGGCACGACTGCCTCGGCCCTCCGTCTCTCACACCCGACGCACTGGGGCACCTCGCCTGGACTCGTCGGTGGTCGTGTCCCTGTCCGACCCACTGGGCATCTGGAGTAGCCACTGCCTCATCACTCCTACGATCGCGCTGCGCGACCCGCAACTTCAACTCACCTGCTGCACAGCGATCGAGCAACCTCCAGCAACGGCCGCGCTGTGGCCAGTCAAATTATCGCAACTAACCTCTCGCCCTACCGGCACGCGCCACGTTACCTCACCGGTCAAGCATCTCAGCAACCACGGTCCTTTTCAGGACCTACAAAACTGTTCCGAAGAAGTGGGTTGTCATTGAAGTAATGACAAAACTACATAAAACCCCACAATATGTATTTAGGTATTGTTCAAGCATTCTTACAGATGAGAACTGAACAGTACATCCATCGTCCGGCTGTATGAGTGTCTGCAGTTGATTTACTTCCTGGATGTACTCTTCACTTGCAGATAAGATAATGTCCTTGAGCCGATAAGCGCCTCTGTTAATCAGAAATAACACTGGAAATATGTGGATCATTATTAAGATGATAAAGGAAAATATGCTGCTGAGTCTAAGAAATTAAAGCTCTAATAAACAGAAATATTCTTAAACCATTTCCATGTAATAGCTATGGTACATGAAAATGTCACAAGATGGCAGTATAGATTGTAATTATGCCAGATACATTCAGACAAATTCAGTGTCACTAAATGAGATTTATAATCTATGGCTTGAAACAGGTTATATTAAGTCTTTAATCCACCCGTTTATATTGTGGTATGTCAGCTGAAAGTCAGAAACCCTGTTCTATTGGCCCTTTGCCATGGCGGCTTTGTGTTTCATAAGGTTATGGACAGAGGTAACAAACTAAAACCAACTAAGGTAAAATGTGAATTACTGGTAATGAGACAGATTCTGTTGTATGTGAAGAATAGCGCTAAACATATTGAACAAGTAACTGTGGTCGGTTGTCAAGAGGTGTCCTCCAACTTGGGAATCAAGAGGTGGTCGACATACCTTATTCTAAATAACTGTAATGTTTTCAACTGACATAAAATGTTATTCTAAAGGGTTCTGAGGATGGTGTACAACATTCAGAATTACTAAGATACCCAACCAAATAGATGCGTTCCACCACTCACCTGAGGACTGAAACAGATACAGGTTCCAAAACGTTTCGTTTTCTAGTTTCTAGAATACCTGGAAATGATAAAGTCCAGAATCCCAGTAACTCTGATACAGAGGGACTGAGAAATATTCTTTTGTGTGGTAGCAGAATGGAATTATGCAAAACAATAGTTTTACCTGTTGCTTTGTATGAGTGTGAAACTTCTTTTCTTAGGAAAGACCATTGATTGAGATGGCTCATAACAAGAAAAATACATAAAAAGGAAGTGGAACTTAATTAAGTATTTTAATTGCATATTACACAAGTTTTTGGTGTTATTGGTGTAATCTATTAGGATATTAGTCTGCTTCTGCAAATTCAGCTTTTGTTGCTTGTCACTTTCAGATGCTTTTTCATTATTTTGCATTGATAAAATCATTCTGTGGCCAGAATCATTATGCTGAACAGTCATATTTGGTGACATTCAAGAGAGAGAAAAAAAAACACAAAGATGTGAGGGATTGAAGCTTAAGCCCAGAATTGAATTTTGCATGCATAAAAACATGATAGTACTGTGTATTGCACTTAGTGGGGGGTGGAGTCCAACTGGGACCACTCGGCACATTTGCCACTTATTGGCCTATTGTACCTGCCCCAGATGATGATGATGAATTTGGTGGAATGAAGATTGGCAGGGGAAACTGAAGTGCTTGGAGAAAACCTGCTCCAGCGCCACTTTGTCCACCACAAATCCCACTTGGCCAGACCTGGGCTCGAACCCAGTTCATCACGGTGGGAAGCCAGTGACTAACTAGATGGTCACTTAACACAGTCACTAATCCAATGACACGAGCGCTACAGAGTGTAAACAAACACAAGAACACACAGTCTTGCCAACTGAAGTATTTTCAGTGTTGCCAACACAAATTATATTCCTCAGTTTCTTAGGTAAACGGTAAACTTGTTCCTGCTCAAATAATTAAGCAGTACATCATGAAGGCATATGGGGGGTGGATGTATAGATCTTCATTTACTTGACCTCGGCACTAGCGGGAGGTGAGTGCTCATCTTCATGACCCAGCTGCTTTACCCCTGAGGAAAGAGCCGCCAGAACCCATTGGATAGGAGGCTGGGTGAACCCATATCGTACCTAGGTGAGCTCACCTGTGTTGTGCATTACTCATAACAATGAGTGTCTTCAGAGCTGGAAGTTTAGAGCTGGTAATTTCAATTCCACCCTCAGCACTCTTATTTAATTCTGGAATTAATGTTTGCACCATATCATAGCAATTGTTGGATTTATATTTCTCTGCACAAATAAGAGCCTTGGCTTCTACTTTGACAAGAGCATGCAAGAGTTCTGGGGGTTGGTATGCTGGATCAATTTGTACCTGAAATACATAAATCATGTGTAATATCATAAGGAGCGGAAGGTGAGGGAACATTGTTAAAATATACTGAGATGGTGAAGAAATTTAAATTGGTTTTGTGGAATTTAATCGATTCATTTGGATGATGTCTCAGTTAATTGAGCATGTGATGGATTTGAATATGCCTGTACTTTTTAATAACTCTGATCATCTCCAAGTTACTCTATACATATCAAAATGGAAGAAAAACGTTTTAAAATGAAATAATGTAAATTCTAATGCAATATGATATTTTCTTATTGTCAAATTTTTCTCCCTCTCCCTCTCCTCCTCCCTCTTTAACTCTACTCCTCTATCTCTATCTCTATCTCTGTCTATCTAATAAGAAGGAGTGATTTTGTTATTCAGTGCTATAATTAAACAGCTGAATACTTCCCATTGACTGTTTTGTTGGTTAGTGTTCATGTGAAGCGGAAAAAGAGTGAAAAACTCTCTGTTTATCTGGTTAACACCAATTGCAGATACCATGTTCTTCAGATCTTTACTTATGATATTTTACTTTAGACAAAGTTTTGAAAAATGGAATAAAATCTACATGTAAATCGTTAGTGTACGTTTCAACTTGAGTTGTCATTACTATTTACAACCCAGGAAGTTTTCTAGATATCATTTCAACATAAGTGGAGACTCAAGTGTGTGATAATGCTGAGCTATGCTTATTAAGTTATGATTGCAAAGAACTTGTTGAAGTAGCATGAAGCAACAGATAAATGACAAGGGACTGCCTCAATCAGTTTTCTGCTTTTTCGGTTTTTGGTTTTTGGTTAATTTATTGACACACTCTAAACAATGCAGCTTTGTGTGTGATAAGTGTATTTACATTGTAAATAAGAAAAAGAACTGTTTGAGAGTTAGGTGTTTACCCCTTCTGTTAAGATAAGTGATGTGTGCTTCCATTATGCATATGTTGCAGCTGATACAGGCTTGAAACAATTATTTGGCATCGCAAAAGCATATTGAGAACACGTGACCAGAATTCCAAATATGATCAGATTGGTGGGGCATGTAGTACTCACATCCACAGGTGGTGAGAAAACCATACACAGTTGTAGTCATATAAGTAGCAGTTGGATGTATTTGCTAAACTCTGTGTTTCCTGCCTCAAACCAGTAACATGTCACCTATATCTGGCTGGATCACAGCTCTTCTCCTGAGTAAGAACTGTACCATTGCTGATAATTTTGACCTACAGACTTGCATTCCTACTTCAAACAAAATTCATGAAAAGTATCAGGCTTTATATGTTAAAACAAACAAACTCCATGGTTTCAGTCTGCAAGTGAACTATACCAGCCGACCAACCGCCGCTTGTCGGTGAAGTTAGTGCCAACTTTAGGGAATAGAGTGTGTCGCGTGGTCAGCACAACAGATCCTCACGGCCGTTAGTCTCGGTTTTCTAGACCGGAGCTGCTATTTCCTTGAAATAGTTCCTCATTTATCCATAAGATGCCAAGTGAACCCCATTCCTGACCCACTGCTTTTCAGAAAATTTTGTAGTGCCAGGAATCGAACCCGGATTTCTGGATCTATAGCCAGGAACCCTGACCACTAGACCACAGAGGCCGTCGCTTTACATGTTATATCTAAAGAAAAATGGAATTTATGTAGCCCTAAACAAAATTATATATCTTTAAACATAAGCATATAAAATTTTATTTTCATATGGATGTAGGTACTTGTTTTTAAGCAAAGCTAAAACAAATATATAAATACATATCCACTAACTGAAAAAGTGCAAAATACTTTGAGATTTTCCTTGTGGTGTGTATCAAAGACTACTATATTCAGGGATGTGACATTTAATACAGTAAATGGGTAGAGATATTTTGGAGGAACCTGCTGTGTCCGACCTCGGGTCAGAAGTTTCTGTTATCCTTAATATGAAGGCAGGAGGCTCTTTCCATGATGATGGTGAATATCTACCAAACTGCATGGAGTCACATCCCAGATCATAATCTTTACCTCTTATTTATATTAAGCATTATTGCAATTATATTCAAATTTATGACTGATGAGCTATACCTGGGAACTCCAACATAGGTACAGGGATGTGAGAAATGTCTGGCAACTAATAGAGTACCTCAGCCTCTTGTCACTGCATCTAAATCCTACCAAACTCATGAAGTCTCTTAAGAGTGCCCCCTTCTGTATTTAAACTGTAAGATGTTGGTACTCACTGCTATAAGTCCAGCTCTAGCTGCAGCTACTCTTGAGATATACCAGTCACTGGAGTTGGGGCCCCATATTCCCAATCGATCTCCAGGCTTAAGGCCCAGCTGCAAGAGGCCTGCAGCAAGCCTATCAGCCTGAAAAAAATTAAACACTTTAACATAAATGTTGTCTGGGTCTGCTGAAGTTATTCTAAGTTTGGATATAAATCTATTTCTTACTCAGACTTTTGCCAGAATGTTTTTGCCTTTTTACTTCTTTCCTGCATAGAAACTTGTGAATTCGCATAAATTCCTTTGTTTAACCATGTGAAATCTAAAACTCATATTATATAATATTCACAAATTTAGTTCCTATCTCACAGAAAAGGAAACTTATCTCCATGGTAAAAAGTTAATCACTTAATATTGTATACATAAATATTCACTGCTTATTTGCTTTAGCCTAACCAGATACTGAGATTTTTTTACCCCCGAGTCACTGAACTCCGAACACAGACTTTGGCGCACACACACTCAAGAGTTCCTACTGCAGCGTACAGCTTATAAATATAACACTGAGGGCCATGTCTATCAGAAGGTTTATCATCCATAACACTTAAATATGCAAAATACATAACATGTTACCTTTTCTAGCATTTCTTTGAAAGTGTAACGTTGTTGCTCGTACACTGACACTAATGCTTCTTTCTCACCCCATTCTTCTGCTGCTTTCTGTGCTAACTGCCCCAATGTGAGGGCAAACAGTGGTTCAGCACCTGGGCGGTGAAGGTAGCTTGGCTTGTACGTTGAGACTGGTGATCTGAAAAAATATAAAGTAGGCATTTTAACCCACTGGCCAAGACTACACGAATTTTTCGTAACTCCGCCAAAAATCTAGGAGCCAGATTACTAGAAAAAAATACCTAAGATGAGAAATTTGCATGTCACGTTAAGAAAAATAACATCTGAAACTTTTACCCATAGAAAGGTAGAGTTTTGCTGTGCTTACTTAATCAGTTACCATCTCATACAGATATATGGGAGAGTGGAGGTACAGCTCCACCGTTCTTGACCATGGCACTAGATGGAGCTGAGCTGTAGCTTCAAACCCCTGGTACCCACTGGATAGGCAGCTGGGTTTGTCCCAGAGTCAGCCTGATGCTGAGGAGTAGAGGAATAGAACCCCAGCCACACAAGTCATAACCTATTGACATACTTAGCGAGTTATCCTGCCTCCTGAACCATCCCCATACTTAACGGTTATTCCTCTTCCTGTATCCTAGAAAGGTGAAGAGTCTGGGGTCTCCTCCAAAAGAAATGCCAATGAGAGACATAAAACGAGAATGGGAAAATAATCAGGAAGGAGATAAAGGCACAAACAAAACAAAAAAAAAATTAATTCGCTTAGTGAGGGGTGGAGTCAAACTAGGTCCACTCGGCGGCCACTGATTGGTCTATTGTAGCCTGCCCCGAGTGATTATGATGGAGAATTTGGTGGAATGAAGATTGGCAGGGGAAACTTTAGTACTCGGAGAAAACCCGCCCTAGCGCCACTTTGTCCACCACAACTCCCACTTGACCAGACCCGGGATCGAACCCGGGAAGCCGCGGTGGGAAGCCAGCGACTAACCGCTTGAGCTATGGCGCGGCCAACAAAAAACTCCGTGGCTTGTAGTCCGCAAGCGAAATATAACGACTGAGCGACCGCTGCTTGTCGGCGAAGTTATTGTGGTCTAGTGGTCGGAGTTCCTGGCTACAGATCCAGAGGTCAGGGTTCGATTCCCGGCGCTACCACACTTTCTGAGAAGTATTGGGTCTGGAAAGAGATTCACTCAGCCTCGTGAAGATAATTGAGGAATTATTTCAAGGAAATAGCGGTTCCGGTCTATAAAACCGAAATTAACGGCCGTGGGAATTCGTTCCGCTGACTACGCGACACACTCTATCCTCTAAAGTTGGAGACAAAGACACAAAAGGAATAAAGGATGAGGGACAAAAGGAATGTTATAAAGTGAAGGAGACGGAGGAAGGAAGGGGGAGATGAATAATTAAAAAAAAGCTGCCAAGGACGTGGGTGGAAAAGCAATATGAATAGAAGAGGGAAGGAGTTGGTGAGAGGAAATGGATAAAGGAAATGGATAAAGGAAAGGAGCATACCGCTGATTCTTTGATTGGTGATGCATTAGTTATAATAGGAAAGAAATTGTAGGCACCATGGCTACCTAGGTCACTGAACTTCTGCAAGCCTGCCATTATCCCAAACGGACGAAAAACCGCGCTCTTCTGTTCTGTTTTCCGAAACTATTACAACTTGTTGAAATGGGAAATATTAGGAACGGGTACAGTCGTATCAAAGAAGATCCTACTTTCGAATCTGAGCAACACGATTTTAAATTAAAATTGTTTCGCTTAGGTGAACAGTTGGGCACTTAGGGCAGTAGATCAGAAACACCTGGAAAGCTTCGAAATGTGGTGTTGGAGAAGGATGGAGAAGATCAGTTGGACCGATTATGTGAGAAATGAAGAAGTGTTAATTAGAGTCAGTGAGCAGAGGAATATCCTACACGAAATAAGAAAACGGAAGGCTAATTGGATTGGTCATATCTTACGCGGTAACTGCCTTCTAAAAGAAGTTATTGAAGGAAAGATAGAGGGGCGGATAGAAGTGACCAGAAGACGAGGAAGAAGACGTAAGAAGATGCTGGATGACCTTGGGGACAGAAGAGGATATTTTCATTTGAAGGAGACAGATCTACATCGCATCAAGTGGAGGAACTGTTTTGGAAGAGACTGTGGACCTATCGTCTTGACAGATTACTGAAGAATGAATGAATGAATGAATGAATGAATGAATGAATGAATGAATGAATGAATGAATAGATGAACAGGAGTCGGTATAGCTACTAGCTAAGGGCTGGACTACTGACGGTTCGGAATTCCGAGTCCCGTTAGAGTCACGAGGGCGAGGGCGAGGGTCATGTTACAACTGACGGTCGGTCAGTCTGTTTGTCTTGGTGTCGAGCCCCAGCTGGGGCTCATGACCAGATATTTCTTTTCAATGAAAGTTACCGTCCTGTCCATGTGTAGCGCCCTCTCTGACGAGAGGTCGGGTCTGTCAT
>NW_019736407.1:26249-56106 GCF_002891405.2 Cryptotermes secundus
GGGGGGGGGCAAGTCTATATGGGAAATCATGGGAAATCCCTGACGATGGAGGCGATACGTTCCTCCGAAACGTCGGTTAACGCCACATCTACACGGTGCCACATTCCAGAAGACTGCTTTCTTCATAGTCACCGCCGTGAAAATCTCAAATCTTACAACCTTCCTTTTTTTTCTTTTTGCCTAGCTGAACTATAATACGACCTTTCTTTCGAACTTCGCAAAACTTGCTAACATTAAAGTTACACGCTTGCTTTTTTTTATTGCTAGCGGGGTGGGACTAAGTCCCTTGTACTGCGGCCACTTCTGGCCTATTGTACCAGCCCCAGATGATAGGTGATAGGTGAGGGTGATTGCGGAGCAATTGGTGGAATGAAGATTGGCAAGGGAAGCCGAAGTACTCGGAGAAAACCTGCCCCAGCGCCACTTTGTCCACCACACATCCCCACTTGACCACACCCAGGATCGAACCCGGGCCGCCGCAGTGGGAAGTCAGAGACTAATCGCTTGAGCTATGGGGCGGCCAACACGCTAGCTTGGTTCCCACAATGTTCTACATACAGCCGAAACACTTCACCAGGTAAAGGTCTATTATGCTGGTCGTGGAAGTGACTGTACAATGGAAGAAAGTATTCGGTCGTTGTTAATAGTTCACAATGTAACCACTGCTCTCCACGGTTGCACGCCGGTCATCAAATTATTTCCGAAATCATTTTCTTATTTATTTAAGGTTTATTTAGCAATAGTTATCAGTATCCAAGGAGCCAGGATAGCGCAGTCGGTATAGCGACTGGCTATGGGCTGGACGACCGAGGGGTCGAAGTTCGAATCCCTGTAGGGTCAAGAATTTTCAGACCGGCTCTGGGGTTCACCCAGCCTCCTATCCAATGGGTACAGGGGGCTCTTTCCCCCCGGGATAAAGAGGCCTTGGCGTGAAGCTGACCACTCACCTCCAGCCAGTGCCGAGGTAAATAAAATGTAGATTATACATCCACTCCACCATACGCTTTCATGGCGTAGTGCTTAATTAATTAAGCACAAGGGAAACTATTTTTATCAGTAGCTAAAGCAATAGAGCGTTCACTGACGGAATGACTATAAGTAATCAATTGGAAAAGTTGAGTAGCAAAGCGGTCAAGACCTCGCTTGTGGCACTATTGCAGCAACTCCCATGAATCGGCAGAGGAAAACGTGTAGAACCTATCAGAATAATCGGATACCTTGAGATTTTAACCCACTTTAACAACCCGAAAATGACTTTCACTACCGTGGCCTGTTAATATTTATTGAACCGTAGTGACACTCATGAATATTCTTCCAAGTTACTTCCTGCAAACGCGTTTTGATATCTTATCATAGGCGTCAGTGGAATTTGTACAATCGTTAAGTTGACGTGTGGATACGAGTTGCATAAACAAGTCCTCAAAGTGGCCCAAGACCAAAGAACTGTTACATATTGCATCAATGAACCTTGAACGTTATCCAAATGATTGCACAGAGATGAATTTTTTACAAAATGTTGGAACTTGTAAGGTCATTAAGAGACTGAAACAAGTTTCACAGAAAATTAATAAGAGATTTGTTGATGTGTGTCGAGGAAATTAAGAGGAGATTGAACTCGGGTAAACCTTGCTACCATTCAGTCCAGAACCTTTTGTCCTCTCGTCTCCTGTCCAAGAACGTAAGGATCAGAATATACAAAACTACAAATTTTGCCTGTGGTTCTGTATGAATATGAAACTTGGTTTCTGACATTAAGGGAGGAACATAGACTGAAGGTGTTTGAGAACAGGGTTTTGAGGACAATATTTAGACCAAAGAGAAATGAAGTGACAGGAGGTCGGAGAAAACTGCACAATGAGGAGCTTCATAACTTGTATTCTTCTCCAAGTATAATTAGAATCGTCAAGTCAAGAAGGATGGGATGGGCAGGGCTTGTAGCGCGAATTGGGAGAAGAGGAATGCGTATAGGATATTTGTGGGAAAGCCAGATGGAAAGAGACCACTGGGAAGACCAAGGCATATGTGGGTGGACAATATTAAAATGGATCCTAGAAAGATAGGATGCGATGGTATGGACTGGATTCATCTGGTTCAGGATAGGGACCGGTAGAGGGATCTTGTGAACACGGTATTGAACCCTCGGGTTCCATAAAATGAGCTACTTGAATGGAAAAGTAGCGGCTTCGGTCTAGAAACTGAAATTAACGATCCATAAAACTACCAATATTACAAAATATTATTCAGCTCCGTCCAGTATGACTGATAAAATGTTTTCTTTTCTTTTCTTTCCTTTTTAATCTTTTACCCTTAACATGTTTCGGTCTGAGAGACCATCTTCAGAAGGACATATCAATACAGGCAGAAACTACAATTACAATGTACATATTGTTATTGACCAATCACATTGTAACAGTAGTTTCCGATTTTATTGATATATCCTTCTGAAGTTGGTCTCTCTGACCGAAACGTGTTAGGGGTAAAAGATTAAAAAGGAAAGAAAGAAAAGAAAAACATTTTATCACCCACACTGGATGGAGTTGATTAACTTTCCATAATATTGCTAGTGTGACGGACCGGGATGAACCAAAATCAAATTTGTATTTTTTGTTATTATATCAAATAAGAATAAAAAAGAGAATTGTCATAACCTCAGTTTGTTGTTACTGATGAAGTCCCCCACAACATTCAACTCGGCCCTGCATACCGCTGCATACTAGATTACTTACCTGGTAACCATGCTGTCTTCCTTGGTACAACGACGTCGGTTGACGATCTGCTTCTTAAGGGGCTTAAGCTACTCACTATTTATACTTCGGTGCACTGAACTCTGGCGGCATTAGATGAACTAGCAAGTCTGAATCAACGAACAGGGTCATGTGAAACAGACTGATTTTGGAAACTCGTTCTGAACCAAAGTTTGGAAAAGTACGCAGCATAAAAACATTTAATTATTTTCGCTGTTAAAACATAAAGTTGCCCCTGTTTTTAATTAAGCACTACACTATGAAGGCGTACGGGGGAGTGGATGTATAGATCCAAGTTTTCTTGACGTTCTTGACCTCGGCACTAGTTGGAGGGGAGTAGCCTGTTTTAGGGCCACCCGTTTTTCGCCCGGAGGAAGAGTCACCGGTACCCATTGTATAGTAGGCTGAGTGGGCCCCAGACCCGGTCTGAAAGACGTGGAAGAGGGAAAATTCTTCAATCTATCTGGACTCGAAATCCCATCCCTCTGTCATCCACACTGTAGCAAGTCGCTATACCTACTGAGCTATCCCTGCTCTATTTTCGCTGTCACATGTACTTAGTACGTTGTTTTTATCAGGTAGACTGTTCACAAAAAAAAAGACAAATTCTAATGCACAGTTCTTTTGTACCATAACCTAACATGTACCAACTAATTTGAAGAAATAACAATACAGGAAACCCTCAATAAAATGTACCCGGATATAACGGAAAAAATTTGGCTGTCTGCAGGTGTGAATTTCTAGAGTTCTTGATGCACTAAAAGGACTTTGTACTTAGAAAACTATTTGAAGTAAATACAAAAGAATTCCAATATTACAACCTTTATAAAAACAAATTGTATGCTTCTGTATTTATTTCGTGTATTGGCTTCGTAATCCTATCGTGTACTTCCGTGTATACCCTTTCATTCAGTTATAGCGGACATCGGAGATAACGGAAATCTTGTTCCTTTAATTAATCTGATATTACGAGGGATTATCAATATATTTATCTGCCTATGTCTCTGTAGGTATTTAGTTGGACCTTGGCCGCTTTTTCCGTTTACTAATCCTGTACACAGTCGGTAGGACTCCTTGGAGGGTGGTCAGCCCGTGACAAGGCCGTTACCTACACAGGGAACATCACAAACATAGAATAAACGCACAGAGACATCCATGCTTTGAGTTGAATTCGAATCCACGATCCCAGTGTTCGTAGCGGGCGAAAAGAGTTCATGCTTTGGACCGCGCGGCTACTGTGATCGGCATTTACTCATGGAGCTGAGCCCTTCTTGACGAGCCGCCAATTGTGCAGGTACTCAAGAATTTCCCAGCATTTTATGGAACCCGAAGGTTCTTTATCGTGCTCACAAGAGCCCTCCACTGGTCCCTATCCTGAGCCAGATCAATCCAATTCATACCATCCCATCCTATCTGTCTAAGATCCATTTTAATGTTGTCCACCCACCTACGCCTTGGTCTTCCCAGTGGTCTCCTACCTTCTGGCTTTCCAGCCGATATCCTGTATGCATTCCTCGTCTCCCCATTCGTGCTACATTCCCTGCCCACCTCATCCTCCTTGACTTGATCATTCTAATTATACTTGGAGACGAGTACACGTCATGAAGCTCCTCATTATGCAGTTTTCTCCAACCTCCTGTCACTTCATCTCTCTTCGGTCCAAATATTCTCCTCTCTTTCATTGGTGGTAAAGTGACCGAGACGTGAAGCTGACCACTCACATCTAACTAGTGCCGAGGCCAAGAAAACGTGGGTCTATATATGCACTCCTCCATGCGCCTTCATGGCGTAGTGCTTAATTAGTTAAGCACAGAGATAACCTTAACATCATCTACTCAATATTTTGTTATCAAATCCTGTTCCTCGTCCCTAGTGAAGATCAGAAGCATCTAAAATCAAAAGTTCTGAGAAGAAATTCTGGACACAAGAGAGAGATAAATGAATAAGATAATGGAGATACATATACAGTGTGTCCGTTCTCGGATTCCAGTCTAGAAAACCGAGATTAACGGCAGTGGGGATCCGTCGCGCTGACCACGCAACACGCAAAAGTTGGCACTAACTTCGCCGACAAGCGGCGGTCCCTCAGTCGGTATAGTTCTCTTGCGGACTAAACGCCACAGAGTTGTTTGTTGTTTTTCTTCGTCAGTTCTATGATTATGTCTTCGAAATGAAATCTAAAAACAAAAGTAACGAATCATAAATTTTACGTTCTGGATGTACACAGTGGCATGGGAATGATGATCTAGGCAATGTGAACCTCGAATTACATGAATAAGAATGGTCAGCCCTTCAAGGAGAGGGCTCCAGTGAACACAGTTCCGGTAGGACGTGGAGAAAAAGAGGCAAAAGCCTGCTCTACAAGTACCGGTACTCCGGACATCCAGCCCCACAGACACCTGCTGGCAGAACTAATACAGCTCGCCAGAACCAGAGCAGTCGGAACAATGCACTTCGTGAGATAAGATTATGAAATGTATGTCGTGCTTATGAAATATAAATGCAAGTGTACACAATTATGGTTGAAGGTCGCTGTGGGAAATTGATCAACAAGGAGAATAGTGGGTTAATATTAGAGTGAATAGCTGAAGAGACATTGATTTATAAAGTACTTAATTGTTCATAAATGCCTAGTCAAACTGTTGTTAACCCTTCACATTCGAAAAAAGACAAAGACTGACGTATTTAAGACAACAATCCATAACCATTTATATGAGTGGATATTTGTCAGTAAGTATATTCCAAGGCCAAACATTCACAACATTACAAGACGTATTGAATCCCAAGTTGCAAAATTTATAGTTTCAGTGCAAGCGGAAATTGAAGTTTTCGTCACAGCATCTATAAATTCCATGTTACGAATTGCGACGAAGCAGGTCACAGTAGCCGAGCGGTCTGAGGCATGTACTGTCTTCGCTCGCTCGGAACCCGGGATCGTGGGCTCGAATCCCACATAAGGCATCGATGTTTGGTATGCGTTTATTCTGTGTTTGTGTTGTCCTGTGTTTAGGTAGAGGCCTTGCGACGAGCTAATCACTCGCCCAAGGAGTCCTACCGTCTGCAAAATTGTAATAAATCAGAAAATCAAATAGCAGGGCCCAAGGGGGCTGTAGAGACAGTGAAAAAAATTCAAGAAATTTTATGAAATTTAATCTGTCGTTAATTGAGCGAACGTCATTTAGCGTTACCCTGGGCAGCATTTAGGTTTGCATGGTCTTGCTGCTTCTGATAGGGCAGAACCCATGGGACGCCTAGCTTGTATAAGAAGAATATTTCTTCCTAATTAATACTTCAAAATTAGTAACCCTGAGTGATTAAGCACAATAGATCATTGAAGGTCGCAGTGCGAGGGCCGGTTTCTATGGCTCACCCTTCATACTCATGCTGAACCCTGAGTGATATAACGTCTGAAGACAGTGATTTACTTTCGGGTACCAAAGAAGGCAGGTTATTTGCTTCTGTAAAGAACGCTTTTGAGTTATATTATTTGGGCTCCAGTTTTTGTTATCGATACTCTAGCAAGTGGAACTTTTGCAAAAAACGCCGTTAATAACGGCATATACATAGTTTTGTTTCTGTTGCATTTGTTGGCCTGAAGTTAGAAAATATTTTGTGTCAGTTCTTGCTGAAACTGCTGCAGGAGACGAACCCTCTGCACTTTGCCGCCCGCTGTTCTCTCGAATTCCTTCACAAACCGAATGTACCGTGGGATCCTGTATTCAGCAACCTGCAATGCACATAAACATTTCCTGTTGCATTATTTTGTTATGAATATCAATGCTACACGTGTCTTGTTATAATAATAGATGCTGACTTCATTATGTGAGGCATTAATACCTTCCTACTAACCTTATATTTTCAGTAATTGCTGACATCCCCTTCGGTGAGGGTTGCTCCGTCCCTTAGCTTCAGAAAGACACAGATTTCCTCCCCAATTTTTGTGTCCGGTACTCCAAACGCCTGTGACGAGAACATTAAATCGTTTCAACGTACGAAGTACCCACACCATTCAGTGTGAGGATTACAGTCTTGTCTGATGTGATGCCGTGCAGCCTGGTAGAAATATATTAGTGTTTCAGGGTAACCTACTGTTTCCATCTTCAGGAGAGAGAGCTGACAAAAAAGCAGCGGTTTATTTCTGAATCGTTGTACTTTTCTGCCAGTCTGCACGGCGTCAGGTCCAAGAAGACAGTAAGCCGAATCTACACTCATGAAATTAGTAAACCCATGTCATGATCCACGTTTCGGCGAGTCCAGCAAATTCGGAGACACAATTGTGCGGCAGGGTGCTCATCCCGAAATCCAGCTCGTGTTACATTATCGAGATTTTACATTTTGAAGTATTGTGGCGTATACACCCGTTGCTAAGCCATGACTCTGTAAACAACGGCCGTTGCTATCTAACGGCCACAACATACACGCAAGCAACAATAGAAGAACGGTATTTTCTGCGGTCCGCGCCCCAGCCGTTTTTGGTCAACGGCCCAGTAGACACGTTACAGCGGCAAGGAACACAAACGTAACAACAGAAGAGCGGTGTTTTCTATGTGGCCCGTGCCGAGTTCTTTTAAGCAAGGGACGACCGGTGTGGAGGCGGGGTCGAAACCTCCACCGTGACCTTGCGAAACGTAGGAGGCGAAAAAGGAAATCTCGAATCTGAGACAGTAAAATATGGTCTCGAATTTGAATTATCTTATTACTAGATGTGCTACTATTAATGTCTAGTGACAGAAATGATAGCGTATAATAGTGATGGAGAAAAAATAACCAATTACACCAAATAACAACTTAAGAATATCAACATCCAAATCGGTTATTCTCAATTTATTCCATGAATACAAAAGTTGCGCTTATATTTAACTGTGATTTAAGCAAACATTTGTGTTTATGAGCTGATATGAGAGTAGAAATGTCACCTGGGCTTCCAAAACGTCAGGATGTTCCGTAAAGAAATCTTCAATGTCTTTTGGGAAAATCTTATCCCCAGCTCTGAAAATCATTTCCTTTATTCGACCAACAATCTTCCCATATCCGTCCTCCAGCAATACGAACTGGTCCATGCATATAAATTAATTCTTAGTTAATATATGATCTACCTATAGCCCCAATGTTACTTCTGTTTGACTGCAAAGAAGGGGGAATGTGGTAGGCTGTGTAGTGAGGACAGTGTTATATATCTCTGAATAGGACATTAATTATTTAAAGACTAATTCCTTCTACACAATATATATAAATCCAGTTCTTACCTCACAGGAAACACATTAAGTCTCCGCTACAAAGCACAACAGGTCAATCTGCTCTGTAAAGCCTGTAGCGACAGAGGACTTGTGTGTAAAGCAAAAGGAAGAGTTTTCGATAACATATTGTAAATTGTTTCGTTACTGAAGACGCCGTTCGGATGGTTAATTGGTTTATTCAACAATCTACAAACAAAGGCTACAATTAATTATAACAATGTTACGGGTTTCCACACTTTACAAACCCTACAACCAAAGTCTTCACGTATTAATAACGCGGGAGCTATACAAGTCTCCCTGAATTACACACTCCAAATACACTCGGTTATCACGAACTATCACTGATTCTCGCACATGCGTCTGTAACTCGTAACTTGCGAACTGAGAACTGTCGTCGGCGGCTGTGTAGCTCCCTTATAAACCCTCAGCAGGGCAACGAGAAAACAACCACGTGGTAGGCATCACTGTTGCTACCGTCGTCTATCGCAACCATTGTTTATCCGCGTTGCATAGCGACCAGTGCGCTGGGACTCGGCTCACTTCGGCTCCGCTCGGCGCGTCACCGCTGGCGGTGGGGGGAGGGAGGATGTTGACCTGTCTATTACCATTGCGCAACACGTCACACTGCTCCCTCCTTAATGCTGTTCGTCCCGAATAGCCTAACGGTGCGTCCCCGTTCCTTTTCCGTCCCGTAGCCGTGCTTGCAGTGTCTCCTGTTGTTTCGGCTACTCTTCTTGCAGCGACTATTCTTCGTCCGTTACATCCGCTCCCCTCTGAAGACAAAGCTCGTCTCGAGCGGTTTCCTTTCAGCTCGCCAGAAGATTACATTCATCCATCGCTTTCTCCCATGGCACATTCACTCTCACTGGGGAGGCCGGTTCTTCTATTTTACCGGCTCCTCTTCTGTTCCCTGCTTCTTTTTTCGTTTTGGAGGCGGTCGACATTTCCACAGTGTCCAGTCCTTGTTTATGTCTTCCATGAGAAGTTCCTTATGTCGACGTAACAGCCCTTGGTGCGTTGTTTGCCCTTGCTGACGGCGTCGTTCCTCCTGGTCTTCCAGCCGCTTGCTGGTACGGGACCGTGGCGCCAAGTCCTTTCTCCGGCATCCGAATGTTCCCTGGGGAATTTCCTTCTTGAAGTCATTTCTCCAACGTCGTGCCGCTGTCGCCCGACGGGATATCTTTCTGCAGATGGCGGCCAACTTCATCCGGGATTCATGATCTCCTCGGGTCCAAGATTTTCTGACGATTTTCCTTCGAGGCCGTGCCACTGTTGCATGGCGGAACACCTTCCTGCGAACGACGTTCAATTTGTTCTGGGGTCCGCAATTTTTCCGTGTCGAAACTTTCTTTTTTCGCTTGTTTCGGTTCCTACGCCTTGTCTTCTTCTGTTCTCTGACCGGTATTACTTCGGCGTCTTCTATGGGTACCTCTCTTAATTCTGCCGCCTTAGGTGTCATGTCCACTGAGGCTGGCTTTTCATCTTCTGGACGTGCCTCCATTTCTTGGCAGGCCATCGTGTCTCCGACCGGTATCACTATGGGGACCTCTACTTGTTGTGCCGCCCTTGCTTGGGTTGCTTTCGTCTCCGCTTGGATAGCCCTTGTTTCTGCGGCCATTTCTTCTCGCCAGGCTTTCGAGTCGGCGTCTATTCTCGCCAATGCCTTCGCCTGGCTGGCGTCTAATTTAGCCAGGAATTCTTCTTGGTTGGCTCTGATTTCCTTCAGCAGAAGTTCCATCATCTGCTGCATCTCCATTTTGTAGCAGTAAAATTCTCTGAGGCGTGTTCAAGTAACACTGGGTCCAGTTTTCATTAATGTCCGCCGGACTGGACCCAGTAGAGATGACCAGAAAACGAAGCAGTGTGTGTATAGCATCCCTTGCGACTGCGGCAGATGTTACATCGGTGAAACTAGCAGACCCCTAGAAGTACGCATTAAGGAGCACAAATATAATATGACGCAGGGTTTGCTGGAAAAGTCTAAATTGGCCCAACATGCATACGAGGAAGATCACAAAATTCTTTGGAATGAAGCGAAGGTTTTGCAGATCGAACCCAACACCACATATAGAAGATACAAGGAATCAGCCCACATGTCTCTGCTGGACCATCCTATCAGTCAACCCAGTATGGATATCTCTCCCATCTGGGCCCCTGTCATTACAGCAGAAATCAAGAGACTACAGCGACGTCAAGTGTAGTTGGTTTGGGTAACTCTTTGTTTCATATGTTGGTACCACAAGGAGTATTGCTTCTCTTCCGGTATGATTTCATTCACGATATTTCTCTGGTGCTAAGCCTCAAATTATGATATCTTCAATATTTCTTAGCTCCCACAGATGATTTTGTTGTGCTTGTATACCACAAGGAGTATTGCTTCTCTCCCGGTATGATTTCTTTCTCTGGTGCTAAGCCTCAAATTATGATAGCTTCAACATATCTTNGAAATCAAGAGACTACAGCGACGTCAAGTGTAGTTGGTTTGGGTAACTCTTTGTTTCATATGTTGGTACCACAAGGAGTATTGCTTCTCTTCCGGTATGATTTCATTCACGATATTTCTCTGGTGCTAAGCCTCAAATTATGATATCTTCAATATTTCTTAGCTCCCACAGATAATTTTGCTGTGCTTGTATACCACAAGGAGTATTGCTTCTCTCCCGGTATGATTTCTTTCTCTGGTGCTAAGCCTCAAATTATGATAGCTTCAATATCGCTTAGCTCTCACAGATGGATTAAGTTGTGTTTCTTTTATGAATCCCTTCGGAAATTGGCATAGTTGTCCGGAGATAGGGGCTAGCTCTGTCTATTGGACCCAACTGAGTAGGTTTTACCTGAAGACGGGGACAGAATCCAGTTCCCGAAACGTTGTGTTTTTTTTAATAGAAATTAGACTGTTTTTAGAATAGACAAGATGATGGATAATGTCCAGCAAAATATTAATTGTAGAAATATTTGATGTTTACAGATTGCGACACTTATCACTTCATTCTTGCTTTATCATAGGGCCCTACTTCCTTATCTTTCTCACTCATATTCTATTTCTTTATGTATTCATACGCGTACATCACGAAACTATTGCATTGTTTGATCTGTTTTGTTAGAGTCACTCGATTGCATAATTGATAAAAGTAATATTTTGAGTTTTTTCAAACTTCTTGATCAGTGAAAATGATACAGGAAATGGGAGAAAACTAATAGAATAATACAAACACAGCCTAGACAACAGATAACAGGGGAAGATTTGTGACAGTCGGAAAAGCAAAGCGATTAATTTGAGGTATATTTGCTGAGGCTGCTATGTCTCAAACAATATGGTGGCGAGTCTCGTAAAAGAAAAATCAATTAGTATAATGAGTAATTAGTCATTGAAAACTAAAAATTATCATAAATTAAAACAGAGTCCTTGCTTTCGGTATCAATGTTCCAAAATCTCTCTCTGTTGTAAGTATATATTCCTTTTCTAAGAGCTTAGATTGGTAGATGAATTTTTGTTTGGCGAGTAAGGGTTGCATAAATCGTCATTACAACGATCACGATGATGATGATGATGTAAATGATGACGATGGTGATGATTCCGTTGGGCTGTAACAGAGCTACACGGTAACAGGTAGTGTCTTTTCCCTCTATTAAATAGTTTACTGTACGTTCTAATATATCTTAGTGACAGATAATTAAGTTCCCTGATTATGTTAACATGAAATCTTTGATCTCTCACCCAGTTCTCACCCATCCATCTGGACCAATGAATTGACGAGTTTCCTTTGCGTCATCCCAGTATCCCAACATCACGCTGTACCCTCGAATCCAAAGCTCTTCAGGGGTTCCCATGGGAACCATGCGTCCATCATTGTCGACAACTTTAGCCTATGAAGAAATATAATGAAAATATTATGAATTATCTAGAACTTGTAGATTTTAAAGTGGTCTGATAAGGGTGTATAAGGGTGGATGACGCCACTCCCCCCCGCCAGATATGATGGGCCGAGCGAAGCCGAAGTGAGCCGAAGTTAGCCGAAGTTAGCCGAGTCCTAGCATCCTGGTCGCTATGCGACGCGAGTCAACAGCGTTGACGTCACCAAGGGTACCGCGGGTTGCTAGGCAGCGCGGGTAACCAGGATTGCGAGAGACGACGGTAGTAACAGCGGTTACTACCGCTAGCGTTGCTAGCAACACAGCGCCAGGCAACAAGGGTGCTTATTACGTGGCCGTTTTCTGTATTGTCCGATCGAGGCTACATGAGGAGCAGCGAAGGCTATTCACAGTTAGTCCTCGAGCTACCTCCGAGTTAGTTCCCAGTTAGCCAGCAACCAGTCAGTTTTATTCTGGCATTTGGAGTGTACTATTTGTGATACTGCAGATAGCAGTAATCGTAAATCTGTAATTCGGGTGATTGTAAGTGCGAATGTGAAATAAAATTCGCTATACCAAATACGGCGTGAAGTTATTTGTCGCGTTATACGCCCAATACGCGACAATACTAAGGATTGCATGATTTTTGGACCTTGCTTATCATCCGGTATTCCAAAGAACACAACTTTTTGGAAACTGGATCTGTTTCCATCCACAGATGAGGAGAGACATCTACTCTGTTGTGTCCCTTGGGTCCAGTGAGTGAGGTTGGCTCTTTCTAAGGTACCCAACAAAGTTGTTATCTCCCCTCTGACCTGAGGACGGAAACAGATCCAGGGTCCGAAATGTTGCGTTCTGTGTTTTTTAGAATACCGGATGATGGACAAAATAAAAAAACGTAATTCTGAGTATTTTTTTATTGCTAGTGGGGTGGGACTAAGTCCATTGTACTGCGGCCACTTCTGGCCTATTGTACCAGCCCCAGATGATAGGTGAGGGTGATTGTGGTAGAATTAAGATTGGCAGGGGAAACCGAAGTACTCGGAGATAACCTGCCCCAGCGCCACTTTGTCCACCACAAATCCCACTTGACCAGACCTGGGATCGAACCCGGGCCGCCGCGGTGGGAAGCCAACGACTAAACGCTTGAGCTATTGCGCGGCCTTCATTCTGAGTACGTAGAATTTGTTTTGGTTTACGTAAATGTAGCTAACGTCATGTACCAGAGTCCTTCCTGAGATGATAAGAGTAAGACAGCAGAGATATATAATTACGACCGAAACTAACGAATATTTCTTCCTAACACAATTACAAACTTTGTGTTCATTTTCGTAACATAATGATTTTTTACGGTGAGGAGTTGTTAGCCCCACGCCCAACCCCCAAGCTTGAGGGCCACCCCTTGTCGGCTGTCCGCGACTATATATTCAATATATTCACAGCTTCCCTCCACAAGTGGGGGGCGTCTTCTCCATCTGCAACCTGAGGACGCGCCATGCCTTGGTGACAGGAACCCACCTAACAACTGATCAAGTCAAGGAGGATGAGGTGGGCAGGTCATGTAGCACGAATGGGGGAGACGAGGAATGGGTATAGGATATTGGTGGGAAAGCCAGAAGGAAAGAGACCACAGGGAAGACCAAGGCGTAGGTGGGTGGACAATATTAAAATGGATCTTAGAGAGGTAGTATGGGATTGTATGCATTGGATTGATCTGGTTCAGGATAGGGACCAGTGGACAGCTCTTGTGAACACGGTAATGAACCTTCGAGTTCCATAAAATGCTGGGATATTCTTGAGTAGCTGCATAATTCGCTTCTCCTCAAGAAGGGCTCAGTTCCATAAGTAAGTAGGGATATATGTCTGAGTATTACATTACACATTAATGGTAGGTTTTATTATTGCGAACCAATGCCCCCCCCTTCAGTGCCGACCGTCATGCCCCCATCAGTTGGAGGCCTTCAACCGGTTGAGAAACACTACCCTACATTATAAGTCAAACATAATCATTAGTTAATTTATAACTTACCTCGATATGATCTTGAGCGAAACCAGCTGTTGTCATCTGTTCTAGGGTGTCTTCGAGTTTCGACAAAAACACGATGGATATTTCTGTCAACCCATAACCTGGCTGAAAGAAATTGTCGGTAAAACTCGAATAAAGGACTTTTCTGTCACAAGAAGCGGGGCGAGCCCTTTGATACTCTTATCAGTAGCTAGTCTGTACGAGTACAGAACAGAATGGTAGTATGGTACATGGTTCATTAATCTGAAAGTATTCGAAAGGAAGCACTGGCGTCCAGATCGGGGCATTATTAAGGTACCTGTCAGGACGTGAGGAAAACAACGACGAATATCTTTCAGAATAAGAGGTCTCGCCCGTCATTCGAACCGAAAGCCTCCCAACTCCGGATCTAGAACGCTATCAATAATCCAAAAGCAACACTTTAATTTTCCCAAACAAATCCAATACAAAATATGAATGTTGGATTCGACGTTGCCACGATGATAAACACTCTTGTTTCTAACGTCATGCAGCTCCAAGAGCACGACTTTTCGGAGGAATATATCGCATCAATGTTCAACATCGAAGAGTAAGCCAAGCTTAAAACAATCTGAGTCACCGACTTATGCAGATTTCTTGCTTGGCTTACTTTATGACTGAGAAAATGGATACGATGTATTCCTCCGAAACGTCTGGCTGTTTCCGAACAATACACCGAACTTTTAAAAATAAGACTATCGTGATAAATATGAACGCTCCTTGAATGTCTACCTAATTCATAAAATCTTCTCTAAAAATTTACGGTCTTACCTAATAGCAACGGCGTTTGAGCTGTTATTTACCGAATATTTACCTCGCAGACCCGCGTTTGGTAACAGCGTAGTCCGTGTGAGGTCCGAAATTGAAAACGTGGCACTGCGAGAGGATTTTCTCTGAGCAGTTGAATTCTCCCTGTCAGTTTTCATTTTACCAGTGTTCCGAACTAATTTGTCAACGGGGGTGGCTTTGCGATTAAAAACAGTTTGGAATGTGACACCGTGTATTTTGGTACAAATTTACCGACTTTTATCAAAGGGGCGTACTGCCTTGATTTTGTTCTAAAGAATAATTACAAGGCTTACACTGTGAACCTGAAGATGGAGGCAATATTTCCTCCGAAATGTCAGTGAACATCTACCGGTCTGCACGGTGTTACATCTGAGATGACAGTACTTTTAACTTTCCGCTGTGAAAACGCCAAGTCTACCAAATCGGAACATTACAAGATAATTGTATGGAATTTTAAAAGCTATCACTGTAAAAGACAGTGGAGACCCATAGGGCTGTGAGACGTCGAGGCTTCCACATTTTTTCTAGATAATCGTCTCACAGATGGCGGTAAGGTTGTCAGCCTTACACGCTAGCCTTCCTTTATCTCCAAGAAGATTCCTGGTGATCATTTCTGTTAAGAGGCTGAGTCGACCTCAGGGCCATATTGAAGTTGGAATGATTATGCAAATTGATAAATCCAGTGGCCTCATCGGTAATCGAAACCTCGACCTTCCGGCTTGTAGCATAATATCTGAACCAACTACTATACCACGTACAGCCATTTTATGGCATTTTTTCATGATTTTAAATTGATATAAATATTGAATGAACAAAATATAATAATATGTTAAAAGTTTGACACACTATGAAAAGCTTTACACTTACTACCAATCTTCTGACGTTGAGAGTTTCCTTTATCCGCCATGCCAACTTTTGAGAACATGGCGCTGCCCCATAAGTGGCTACCTGGAGAGTCGTGACCTCGAGACCCAGGTCTTTTGACGTAGAAACCATGTCCAAGTACACGGATGGTATTGCAAAAATGTGTGTGCATCTGCAGGTACATGGACCACAAGTTTAAATAAATGGGTTTTATACATAGATGCCTAGATAGGGCCTACATATATATATATACACTAGCTGTGCCCGGCCACGCCTTGCTGTGGCTCAGTCTGCCCGTTCTTCTACAGTTTGATTTGCAAATACTCGACGCATTGCTTCCGCTCGGCGAGTACGACGACCCAAGTTTGATCTTCTGCGAGGCATTATCTGAATGAACTAAAGCAGATCAATTGCACTGATGAAAAAAATGCTAGCAACGGACCACTGTTATTGCGTTTCCGTGGAAGTATACGCTAACTCTTCTAGCGTTACTATTGAAACGACTGCTGCGAATGCAACGTTGAGTCAAAATTTCGAAGCGCTCGGACGGGATAGGGAATACGTTATCGAAGAGTTGGTTTCATCTGTTGCTTAGGAAATGCTAGCAACGGGCCACTGTTATTGCGTTTCAATGGAAGTATACGCTGTTCTAGCGTTACTATTGAAACGACTGTTGGATTTCGAAGCGATCGGTGAAGAACTTTCGGAGATCTTAGATAAGAGAAAACGAACATTTACATTTTTATTTATATAGATCTTCGGAGCTGGTCTATTATAACCTGGTTTCGGACGCAATAGAGGGCACGACCTGTTGTTAGCAACGGCCCATTGTTATTGCGTTTCCATGGTTCTTCGATAAGAGAAAACGAACATTTACATTTTTATTTATATAAGATAGATAGATTGATGAAAACGACACAGCCTAATTCCAAGGCAATGTCACACGAAAAATTAAATCAAAATGAAAATAAATCGAGACTGTTTATATTCGGCGTTGGCTATCCCAAGACTAACTCCTTCGGCGCTTACCTCCAGGCTCTCTTCCGTATCCCTTGGCATCTGCCCCGAGACTGACTGCTTCTTGTCCAAGGTGGGCTGTTTATACCTCGGCGGATGCTGTGATTTCACTCGGAATCTCTTGTGATACTTGTGACCTCGTGATACTCGAGACACTCGTGATACTGAACAGTCGCCGGAGCTAAACTCTCTTATACATATAGCCAGCGCTCGGACGGGATAGGGAATACCTTATCGAAGAGTTAGTTTCATCCGTTGCTTAGGAAATGCTAGCAACGGCAGACTGTTATTGCGTTCACATGGAAGTATACGCAAACTGTTCTAGCGTTACAATTGAAACGACTGCTGGATTCGGAACACGTGGCAGGTTTTTACCTGTTTTTACCTGTCACGGGTGTGACATCTACATAATAGGAACACAGAAACACGCGGGTGTTCGAATGCAACGTTGTGTCAAAATTTCGAAGCGATCGGTGAAGAAGTTTCGGAGATCTTAGGTAAGACTCAAACGAACATTTACATTTTTATTTATATAGATGAACCGATCAAAATATTAATAATAATGAGATAAACCCATGAGATAGCTCTGCTTACAAGCATTTTGTAATATGGTGATTTGTTTGTGGAACAAAATTTATTTGTCTATTAGGCTATTTAACAATGATGTTTCAACATACAAATATTGTATGACGTCGAATGATACGAGACAGTAATCAATGCTTTGGATATTCGAGGTTATGGAACAAACCAGCCGTGATTTCAAAGTACTGTCACATTATTCTCCTCGAAAATTTGAGGAAAACCACGTATTTGTGCAACTAACATTTGTATAGATTGATTATTATTTTTAAAACCTGCTATTCCGCCAACTGACAGGTTTCTGCTAATTCAAAAGTACCCCTTAAATCACTTAAAACGGAAAGTCTTACATTATCTAATTAAATACGTTAATCATAATTACGTCGTTAACATGAATTCGGTTTACACAAAATGTTAGCATAACATACAGAACATGCTTTTATGTTCTCATGGCACAACTTCAGAAAACATGTATCACCGTTTAGAACCTCTGGTTTGGTCAACAGAGGTGCGTGCAGTTGTATAGACTAACAATTATACGGTATAGAAAGTTTATAATTATAACGAAGGAGACATACATTTTTGGGGCTGAACTATATTTTGTTTTAATGTGACTTACCGTATACAACTAATCTATTATTAAAGGACACTAAAACCAGGTTCTTATCCATAAGGAAGTCTGGGGGATTATTCTGTGCTGAACGGGAATAAAACAACCCTCCATGAATCCAGCAGATCACATCCATGAGGTCGCCATTTTGTTTACTGTGGCTTCCATTTTGTTGCGGAAGCTGAAAGAGACAGAGGAATGATTCTGAACAAAAATTTCGGTTCTTGTGGCAGTGTTTTCTTCATCTTTCGGCCCAAGACATATCCTAGTAAAATGTAATGTGTGTATATAAAATAAATCATTATATCTATTAACACAACATAACTTCAAGAGGGTTCATTTAAATCGGAACATTCAAACAAAGTAAATTGAAGATATTTCGTAGGTTGAATCAAGCTGAACAATAGGCAATAGTAATTTAGGGAAAATGGCTTTTATTTACAGTTGTTTGTGAATCGTGGTTCCATGCTTAATGAGCGAATAATAAGATATAGATCACCTGTGGCGTGAAAACGTTCAGATAGAGGCAGTCCTCGCTGTCAGTGACGGAAATGGAGAGCTGTATGCACTTAGGCCCGGGTTTTGTAGCGTCCAGTTCGCCTTCCCACGGGGTTGGTGTCTGAGTTTCCTGCTCATAACATTCAGCAAAGGGTTTGTAACCCTGATCTGGTAATGGACGATGAAAGAATAAGGGTGAAGTTGATGGGACTTGTGATTAGAATACCAAGCAAGGGTGGCTAAGATGGTTTGAAAAATAAGATATAAATACAGGAAATGTAAGTAGGCCCACAAAAATATAGTTGAAATATAAAGAAAATGATTTAGAAGAGCTGAGAGCGACGAGATTGAGGCATGGGCGTGGGGTATGGGACTCTGATACTCTGATCTATAGAAGCCAAGGTCCCTACGGGACCCCAGAGGCAAATAAGAATTAAGTAAATAACCAGGATGCTTTATGTGCTTTACATTATATAGATTTTGTTTCATATTATGTTAACTTTAAGTAAAGGAGATTACGGTGAAGAATATTCAACTGAATCATCTCGAGCAATTATGTAACTTCGTGACCTGTAGTCCGCAAGCGAACTATACCTACCGAGCGACTGCCGCGTCTCGGCGATGTTAGTGCCAACTTTAGCGGATAGAGGGTATCGCGTGGTCACCGCAAAGAATCCCCATGGCCAATAATTTCGGTTTTCTAGACCGGAGCCTCTATTTCCTCGAAATAGCTGTTGAATTTTCCTCACGAGGCTGAGTGGACCCCGTTCGAGACCCACTATGTCTCAGAAAATGTGATAATGCCGGGAATTGAACCGGGGACATCTGGATCTGTAGCCATGAACTCTGACCACTAGACCACAGAGGCGGTCCTGGAGGAATGATATAATAAAAATTATTTCATAAAGACGTAATTTATAATTTGTTATTTTAAGTTGCTTTAAATCAACTCTTAATCCATTAGCACGAAATTCGGTTACACAAAAAATTTCCCTTGTTTTAAGAACTAGTTTTTATTAACGTTTAATGTAATCATATTTCTGTTAATATAGTTATTGTTTATAATATTATTGTCAGGTCCATCTAGGTGAGGTCAGCAGGTCAACTTGGTCTAGGCCCTTGGCCTAGGGGAGCTCAAATATATTCTTGTTTAATTAAAAAAATTAAATAATTGTCAAATTATATGTCAGAAAATGTGACTAATTTGTATATTTTGAAATATCGTAAATTGTCCCATTATATAATTTAATTTTATTATAACAAAGAATACAAAATCTGATATTTTGAAATATTTACTAAATATATTCACATATTTATATGGGGCACGGAGTGGGTCAGAAGCCCCACGTCTATTACCGCCCCTTGTCCCGTCCGCCTTTCTCAAACACTGATCATAGTAATAAAGCTTAACTGATTATTAAAAAGTTGTTACTGTCGTTAAGTTATTAATAATTTGAATTAATAATTAACATAGCACCAAAATATACGCCATACTAGAAACATTTTCGCTGGAAAAAGAAAACATTTTTATTTTCTATGGCGAGATTATAACGTTCAAAATGGCTGGTGAAAAATAAGATGGAAGTTGTTTAGAATCGCTGTATGCTTGCTATCAAGTCATTTGATCGTTAGATAATTCTGATGACTGTCTCAGTTCTCTGTTTCATTTAATGAAGTTACGAAAATTTGCTCTTATGAAAAAAAAAAAATTGAAAATTACGCAGACATTTGGCGGGAGTACTCATGAAAAAATTTGTCACAAAAGCGTAGCTTTTAAAATGATAGTAATACATATCTTAGTATAATGTTTCGGAGGTCCAAAATAGACTGATTCTAATCAATTTATTATCTGAAAGCTAACTGCTCTCATGATGTTTATTAATCTTTGAGTTCCATAGAATGAGGATTTTTTCTTATCGGCTGAATAACTATTTCATAATATGAGTTATGTGAGTTTACGGCTGTGAGAAGTCAGATTACAATCTTGTATTCATGTAGGTGACGGTCAAAGATCTGGAGGAACCTGCTGCCTCCATCTTCAGCGCACAATTCTCTGGTAAGCGTCTACACCCGTGTTCCTCAACAGCGGGGCCTCGGTCCGGTACCGGACCCTCGTCTTATAGAAAAAAGAATTTACCGGGCCGCGGTTTAACAAAGGTAAAGAACCACTGGTCTACACCACTACAAAATGTCACAGCCTAAAATAAGCTTTACGCTCCCAGAAAGACGTACAGAAAATGAGCCAGTCCTACCAACATGAAGCACTCACTTTGACGCTTAGCAATCCGGTTGGCGGCTTCGCGTAAGGGATTCCCTGGAAGGAGTAGAAAGTCCTGCCCTTCGCAGATGTCATAGTCTTCCCTCTCATGACCCCTTGCCGTACAGTCACACGTATTGCACCTGAATCAACAACCTGCGACAGGAGTGTACAATGAGATACAAAACGTAGACAACATTTGTCCGCTATAGGAGTTGTCGATCCCTGTAACAGACTGTGGAGGACCATAGGGTTGTGAGATGCTGGGGTTCCAACATTTTCTATACAATCGGCTCATGCTACAAGTCGGAAGGTCGCTGGTTCAAGTCCCGATGAGGTCATTGGATTTTTCAGTTGACCTAATCTTTCGGGCCACATTATGGCCCTGGGGTCGTCTCAGCCTCTAACAGAAATGAGTGCAGGAATATTCTCGAAACATTCTTGGGGTAAAGGGAGGCCGGCGGGTAGGACTTATAACCTTACCGCCATCTGTGAGCCGATTGTCTAGAAAGTGTGGGAGCCTCGACGTCTCACAACACTGTGGACCTCCACGGTCTGTTACAGGGATAGCTTTACTTACTTTCATGAGTTGTCGATACATCTTGAATAACATAAGCTCTTCCTGTGCCTAACTAATTAAGCACAATAACATGAAGACGTATGGGGGAGGGGATGTATAGAGCCATGTGTTCTTGTCCTCGACTCTATTTTGAAGTTAGTGGTCAATTTCACGCCCCGGCCACTTTATTCCCGGAGAGAGAGCCCCGGTATCAATTGGATAGGAGGCTGGATGAAACGCTGTGGAGAGGAGAAAAATCTTCTCTCTACCGGGACTCGAACTCCAAGCCCTTAGCTTTCAAGCCCATAAACAATCGTTATACCGATGTTGAATGTGTTAACGAGCAGAAAAAATATTTATTTTGATATTAAAAAACAAATATAGTGTTGTGTTTGGTTTATTTAAAGCAAACATGGCAGAAAGTAATCTTATATACATTTATAATTTTCTTTAGAGAAACATACGCACGGTTGAGGCAAAGAAGAAAGCCAAAGCTATCCCTGTAACAGGCCGCGGAGGCCCACAGACTTGTGGGACATCGAGACTCCCACATTTTATAGAAAATCGGCTCACAGATGGCGGTGAGGTTGTCAGCCTTACACGCCGGCCGCCATTTAGTCCTCAAGAAGTTTCCTGGTACTCATTTCTGTTAGAGGCTAAGTCGATTCCAGGGCCATAGTGCGGCTGGCAGTATTAGGCAAATTGAAAAATATAATGCCCTCTACGGAATTCGATCTCCCGACCTACCGGCTTGTAGCATGGTGCCTCAACCAACTACGCTACTGTACGCTACCGCGTGCCCAACGAATGGCTGAGAGATTTTATACTTCCGAGTCGACTGCATATCTCGCTATGAACTTATTTGCGAGCCATGTGTCGCCATCTGGATAGCGCAACTGACAACTAACGCCGCCATATGCCTCCGCCATTTTGTCTGCATTGTCCTGCGTTTCGTTGCGATCTCACAAGAACTGGAAATCCTGAAAGGGCGAAGCCTGAAATCTAAAACACAACAATTTCATTGGAGTCTAGTATTTATGGATGAATGCATAAACGGAGTGTCTGAGAACAGGGTGGTGGGGAGAAAATTTAGATCTAAGAAAGAGGGAGTTACAGGAATATGGAGAAAATTACACAGCGAAGAGCTTAATAATTTGTAGTCCTACTGAGAAGGGAGTGGGCCGCATGAGATGTCAGAAATGCGTGTAAAACTGCACTCGAAGAATCTGAAGGGGCAAAACAGGCTGAGAGGATTGCCACAGATGGGACGAAACCATTCCTAATACTGGAACGGATCTTAAAGCGATAGGATAGGAGATTGTGTGCTGGATCCATCTGGCTCAGAATAGAGACTAATATTCAGCTTTAGGTAACACGCCGATTAATTTTGGGACTCCTTAAGAAACAGGGAATATCTTACAGAATTACTGGGTTTTTGGACTTTTCCCATTGTCTGATATTCTAAAAAATAAAAAATACGACGTTTCGGAAAGTGGATCTCTTTCCGTCCTCAGGTGAGGGGGCGGAAGACGCCTACTCAGTTAAACCCCTTTTGACAGAACTAACCTCAATTTTAACTAGCTGAAAAAAGAGAGGTCCTCAAGAAGGACTCATTCATGCAGTTAGATAGCTATCTTTATAATATATTTGTCAGTTATCCGGGGGAATACGATACAATATTTATTAGCCTAAATTCCCTGTTTAAAAAAAAGTAAAAGGAGCCTTATGAGATCCCCTTGCTGTGTGTCTGTATGTGTATTCTACTTCTATGTGATCAGTGACGTAACAAAGTAAACTAGACGATAAGTTGTTGCCAGGACTTCATAGGATATTGGTGGGGAAACTATAAGGAAATAGACTACTTGGACGACCAAGACGTAGGCGGGTAGACAGTATTAAAATTGATCTTAGAGAGATAGGATGGGTGTTGTGGATTGGATTGATCTGGCTCAGGATAGGGACACATGGACGGCTCTTGTGAACACGGTAATGAATCTTCTGGTTCCATAATATGCTGGGAAGTTCTTGTAGCTGCAGAATTGGCGGTTTCTCGAGAAGGGCTCAGCTCCATGAGTGAGTGAATTCTATGTTGGTAGTGACTGGCATACAACCGTTTCGCGGTAAGGGCGCGGGTGTTTCTGTTCATCATCGCTTCTAGGCCAGCTTTCGGCCACTCAACTCCTACTCATCACGTATCAGGAGTTTCTGTCTACAGATTGCAGGATGATGAACTGGGAAGGCTGTGGAATTTCAGCTTCTAACAGAAATGAGTATCAGCTATCTTCCGGCGCGCAAGACTGACAACCTTACCGTCATCTGTGAGCAGATTGTCTAGAAAATGTGGGAGCCTCGACGTCTCAGAAACCTATGGGCCTCCACGGCCTGTTACACGATAACGTCACTTTTTTATTCTAGTTGATGACGCAATATTATGAGATGTTACCCCGGTAACCGGGTGGACTATGTTAAGACAGAAACAACGGCGTCTGGGCCGATAATCGAAAGCGGTAGCTACTCAATAAAAGTAAAGCTATCCCTGTAACAGGCTGTGGAGACCCATAGGGCTGTGAGACGTCGAGGCTCCCACAGTTTCTCTAAACAATCGGCTCACAGCTAGCGGTAAGGTTGTCAGCCTTACGCGCCGACCGCTCTTGACCCCCAGGAAGTTTCCTGGTACTCATTTCCGTTAGAGACCGAGTCGACCCGAGGGCCATAGTGCGACTAGATGGATTAGGTAAATCGAAAAATATCCACCCAATGAAGGTATATAAGAGAAATGTGTACGTTTCACGTGACAATACTACACGCAAAATTGGGCAAAACATACGCGGAATTAGAATACATGAAAGAAAAGAAAACGGGATTCGAGAGTAGAACACTTATCTCTGTTTCAAGATTACTGTATTCTGGGATATGGTGTCTTATAATCTAGTAGTTCGCCGACGTTTCGGAGGAATATATTTCATCCATCTTCAAGGTCCGAGAATAATCAGAATAAACCGAGCAAACAAGCAAGATACAGATGTATGCTTGGTAGATTCTGATTTTCAGTTGCTTTCTGTGCTTACTCTTCGACCCTGAAGCTGGAGGCAACATGCTCCTACGAACTTTAAAAAACTTCTACCAAACTCCACGGCATCACATCCAAGAAAAGAGTAGTCTTCATAATCTTTGTTTCTGTCTCTTTTATAGCTGAATGTTAATTAATTCTTTATCTATTGTTTCGTGAATATTATCTGTTCGCAGAAAATACCGGGAGACCTGTTCACGCAATTGTATCGCACATACACGCGTGTCTTATCTATCGCTGTGGGGCGCCTAACGTCATAGACAACTGTGTGGCATTAACGATATGTTGGTTGCATGCATTGAAGGCGTTAGGCTTTCTGACCGTACGTCATTTGAGTTCTTTATGTCGGTAGTGTTTCATAATGTGAACCTTGAAATTATCAGTGAGCTGACTCTGATGACTTACTGGAATGTGAAGTCATGTAATCAGATAGAAACTTACCGACGTTTCGTAGGAACGTAATCTCTCGAGACTATACGACGCCTCACCTCAGAATATATTACACTTCATAATGACTATTGTTAAGAATGTTAAACCCAACAAAGTTATGCCTTAATGACAGTATTTCCAAATTTGCTTTAGAACACGCGACTATGAAGGTCAAAAGAAATGAGTGGGACTGAATGAATTACATCAATTTATCATTAAATATCGAATTTAGGCGTAAATATCATACGGAGAAATATGGACCATGCATTAGTCTACTAGTATGTAGACTGGTATAGACGTGAAGGTAATACAATGTAAATTCACTCCTCGTCAACATAATCCAGGGCGAAATCATAACATGCAGACAGCTTTGAATATGTAAGATTTGAGGTTTCCACGGCGGTGTAGATGTGGTGTTAACCGACGTTTCGGAGGAACGTATCGCCTCCATCTTCAGGGTAGAAGACTGTGAGAACCGGTATAAGCAGTCTGCTACACGGTGCCACATCCCAGAAGACTACTTTCTTCATAGCTTTGAATATGTTTTAAAGTTACGGGATCTGGAGACGTCAATAACAAATCAAAATTGCAGTAAAAAATCAAGAGCAGGCAAAACCATTTTGGAATTTAGGCCTGCGTAGCTTCAGTAATATTAAAATGGATATTTAAAAAATATGGTGTGAGGAGGAAAACTGGGTTCGGCTGGCTCAAAATAGGGCCCACTGCTGGGTTTTTGAGAACATAAGGTAAAATATCACGTAAAGTTTTCCCTTTGCTTAACTAATTAAGTATTACTCCATGAAGGCGTATGAGGGAGTAAAAGTATAGATCCACGTTCTTTTGACCTAGGCACTAGTTGGAAGTGAGTGGTCAGTTTCATGTCCCGGCCGCTTTAATCCGGGGAAGAACCCTAGGTACTCATTAGATAGGAGGCTGTGTAGACCCTAGAGCTGGTCTGGACGACATTGAGAAGAGAAAATTCTTGACCCTACTGGGACTAGAACTCAGACCCTTCGGTCGTAGCCAGTACCCAGTCGCTATACCAACTGAGCTATCCTGACTCCCGTGAAAACACAGCAATTAAAATTTCGGTGCCATGAAATGTAGCAAGGAAGAGGCTGGAGCAGAAATAGAACTGAAATCGGCTACGATGAAAGATATGAAGAATGTATAAAGAATTTTTATTGGGAAACATTATGCAAATATGCGCTTAGAATATAGAGGAAATGGGAGAATAGCATTAAGTTGAAGTGTTATGAGGTGGTTCGATCTGGCTCAGGATATCCTACGGAGGATTTTAGTAGTAGCAATGTCGGACCATCAGGTTGTGCTACCAGAGAGTTACTTCATTATTTTATGCAGGCAATAAGCTGCACAAATTTGAGTTGTGTTGAATAAAAACCCTGTCGTGATCCTGTTTTAAGTAGGGTGCAATGTGACGTTCATACGTAGGCATGTGAGACTTACACTTGCAAGCTGACACAATGTATCGACAGTTGAAAATGTTTAGCTCGTAGGTGACAGCCAGAGGTACAGGAATTATTGTTTGGTCTAGAATATAGAGGAGTAAGCCAATTTTCCTCAGTAGGTTACTGACAGATCACGAAAAGTTTAATTTGCGCTGGTCTGCAAATTTTAATTTGTGTTATGTTACAGAGGCCTATTGCTCAGGCAGGCGAGGGTTCTAAGGCATGTACTCTATTCGCTCGCTCGGAAACCGGAATCGTAGATTCGAATCCCACAAAAGACATGGATATTTGGTGTTTATGTTGTCCTGTGTTTATATAGAGGCCTTGCGACGGGCTGATCACCCGTCCAAGGAGTCCTAACGTCTGTAAAAATGACCATTGAAGCTGAGAAATCAGCATATGCTCCAAAGTGGGAGCGAAGAGGAAGAAAAATAATATAGCTCTACCATTTATCTGAGAAATTAACGCCATCTAGGAGAATCCTTCAGAACCTAATAGTCACTCAGCTAGTTAAATCTCTCTACACTTTATAAAACCCATTACTTCATTAAGGCATTCAAAATAGGCTGCCACTATTACTTTCCTTGAGCCAGTTCAATCCAGTCAATTCTATTATTTGTTATTTCCCGAAGATAATTTTAATATTTACCTTGCCATATATACCTATGTAACTGAAATGTTCTGATCTTATCAGGCTTCAAACTAAAATTCTGTATGCCTTTCTTACATAGTCCATGCATGTCACGTACCCAGTAAAATTCATCCCTCTTCCTTTGTTGGATGTTATATTTATTTGATTAAGTATACTTGGCTCTATTAGCACATCTCTAAATATTTAATTATTTTACTGAATCTGATAAAAATGTTCCAGTATTGCTAAGCTTTCAGTTTATTCTTAGCTACTGAACAATTTGTAAACTGTACTCCCTTCTGCTTTGTAACACCATGTAATTCAGAAGAAGTGCACTGGNTTTTTCCGATTAATCTAATCCTTCCAGCCACACTATGGCCCTGGGGTCAACTCAGCCGCTAACAGAAATGTGTACCAGGAATTATTTAAGGGGGTAAAAGGCGGCCGGAGATTAAGGCTGACAACCTCACCGCTATCTTTGAGCCGATTGTCTAGAGAAAATGTAGGAGCCTCGACGTCTCACAACCCTATGGGCCTCCACGGTCTGTTACAGGGACAGCCTTACCTTTACATTTTACCACAAGTTATAGAGAAAAATAATACACACACTGCATATTCTTTTAATTTGTTTCTTAAGTCTTACGGTTTTCAGTTCAACAGAAAAGGAAAGAGAGATAAGGAGCCTTGGAAAATTCAGCGATGTTTATCCGTCCGTGAAACAGTTACAAATGGAGAACAAGGAAAATACTCGTATATGCTTATTGCACGTCAGACATTTTCATGGACACACATTAGAAGACCATTTTGGCTGGTCCAACTTGTATATATACTGTGACATGATGCCCGAAAGTCGCAAGAGCGAAGTCAGAATAGATGTTCGTTGCTAGGCAACGACTCGATAAATACATTCCCGCGGTAACAAATACGCAAGCAACAATCGAGTAACTTCCGTTTCTAAGCAATGACATTGTAAAGACGCCTTCACAACATTAGAGAGGCTGTTTTCTGCGTGGTCTGTGTAAAATTTTTATAAAGAACAGTTCATTTGGGAAGACGCAGATGAGTCCAGTTTCGAGACGCCAGCCTGCCAGCTTGGGAGCACAGGAATTGAATTTAGTTGTCAGTTGCAGAACAGTGGGAATAAATGAATCAGGCGGTGCAAAGAAGTCTTCATGTGTGATTTGAAATGATAACTGTTATAAATCCGTTGCCAGGATATGACTAGTGAAGACTGAGATTCATACCGCGAGTGCAAAGCTAAACTGTGTAAAAATGTAAATCAAAGATAAACTATAGTATCGAACTGTATTAATAAGTTGTCAATAAACTGAATCATCCAATTCAAAACCCGTCTTATAAGTCACGCACAACCCCCTTCAAGTGACAATATATTTCCGTCTAAAATGCAATTTATTGTGGTGTTCTGCTTCTCTATCACTATATTGTCACGTGTTTGGTGTATAACGCGACAAGTAACTTCACGCCGTATTTGATATAGCGAATTTTATTTCACATTCGCATTTACAATCACCCAAATTACAGGTTCACAATTACTGCTATCTGCAGTAGCACAAATACTACACTCAAAATGCCAGAATACAACTGACTGGTTGCTGGCTAACTCGGAACTAACTCGGAGGTAGCTCGAGGACTAACTGTGAATAGCCTTCGCTGCTCCTTATGTAACCGCGATCGGACAATACAGAAAACGGCCACGTAATAGGCACCACTGTTGTCTGGTGCCGTCGTGCTAGTAACGCTGTGTACCGCTGTTACTACCGTCGTCTCTCGCAACTACTGTTTACCCGCGCTGCCTAGCAACCGTGGTACCCCTTGATGACGTCACCGCTGTTGACTCGAGTTGCATAGCTACCAGGATGCTGGGACTCGGCTAACTTCGGCTCCGCTCGGCTCACTTCGGCTGGAGGGGGGAGGGGCGTCATCCACAGCTCAACATGTCACACTATGTTTCGGCCGAAAACGAGCCATCATCAGATGCGTCTACCTTGCCAACAATTTTGCACTGTATGCTAAAATTACATATTGCGTGCGAAAGCGATGTTGATCAGTAATTAATATATAGAACTAGAATTAAGATTAAAATTAAAAATTAAAACTTCTTTAATATTATCTTCATTGTAGTCACCAGCTATTTATTGAAATATCTTTATTTGCGAGTATATTTGCTGATGTTGGATCTTGCACTGTATTCCTTCGTAGCGGCGTGGGTGTTGTATAAGTGTGTTATTTATTTAGCCCTTACAGATGATAATGTAGTGTTATTATTTGCACGTTATATATATTAGAGTGACTTGTAGGTTTTTAGATTTTTCCACACTGTTGTGCTGGTTATATTGTTGTTTCTGTGTGTGTGTGTGTAAGGCTGACGTCACAACGGAGGCCCAGTCGGTTTTGTGCTCTACCAATCTTGGTGGAGTTCATTACAATACGTCACTTCCTTTTATATCCTTCCCAGTTTTTCATTTACAAACTAACCTAAACTTTGACTCTGTAAAGACGAAAAATATTAGTCATTCAATTCTGTTACCAGCTTCATTTAACCAGAGATCCTTCCACAGCGTCCATATTGACCCTGGAGCCCATTCAGCCTGCTATCCAGTGGTTACCTGGGCATCCTTCTCCGGGAATAAAGCGGCCGGGGCTGTGAAGCTAATCACTTGATCACTAAGCTCCATCTGGTGTTGAAGTCAAGAACGATGAAGCTATACCTCCACTCCCCCATAAGTCATCATGGCGTAGTGATTAATTAAGTAACCACGGCGACCAACTTTATCTTTGACTTTATAGATTTCATTCAGAAGAAGGCAAGCATGTCGTCTATTGTGGCTATCATCACTTGTTCGGATTTCTCACCACTTATAGGTTCCAGTGATGATACCAACTTCGTTTTCAAATCAGTGTACATTTCACATGATATGAAAGCCCTAGTAAATAAAAAATTGTTTCTTATAATAACACCACAAATCCAAAATTTGCGAACACATACAGTTCACAATATGAGAATCATACAAACGTCAACACATTAAATTTAATTAAAACCAAAAAGACAACACCACTGTTATTTCAGTATCGAAGTGTGTGAGTAACAATGAGGACATGATCTGGATCTATAACCGCAGAATAAAGACACCAGAAACATCTATTAACGTAAGTGAAAATAACGGAGTACATAACTTACTGAGGCTGC
>NW_019736407.1:56121-56321 GCF_002891405.2 Cryptotermes secundus
CGAAGTAGCAAGAAGCTTGCCTCACTTGGTCACTGGAGTAACGTAATAGTACCGCATACACAGCAATGAGACGCCAGGGGTCCGCCCACAACCACCAATAAGAACCAATTAGAATGTTACTATGAGAATTGAGGGCACTGAGGAGGAGTCACCTACCCTCTGTCGTCAACGCTGAATTAGCAAATTAAAACTATAAATTA
>NW_019736407.1:56424-60548 GCF_002891405.2 Cryptotermes secundus
TATTTTTGGAAATTGTAACTACAAACGAAACTTGTTTATTACGAAGTGTCTATCCATTTATTGCATTTAAGATCACGCAGAATACGAGCGGATGAGTATAAACATTGGTAATAATGTTTAAAAAATAGCTACTAATTTCTATCAATTTATCTTGTACCTTAAGCCTAAATCAGCCTCCGCCTGTTGGAGTATGTCAAGTTGAGATGAAAGAAAAAAAATATATATATCTTAGTTTAGTGGCTACCAATTACAATTATGATATTCACTGTTGACAGTCGAAGAAGACGAAGAGGCTCCCTCCACTATCTCGAAAATTTTCCTCTACATATAAGCACTATTATGCATATGACATTATATCAAGTACGCATGTGACTGTGGAGCTCTATAACTTGTACTCTTCTCGTAGTATAATTAGGATGATCAAGTCAAAGAGGATGAACATGTAGCACGAATAAGGGAGAAGAAGGGAGAAGAGGAATCTATATAGCCAGACGAGACCACTGGGAAGGCCAAGGCGTAGGTATGTGGACAATATTAAAATTGATCTTAGAAAGATAGGATGGGATGGTATAGATTAGATTGATCTGGCTCAGGATAGGGACCAGTGGAGGACTCTTATGAACACGGTAATGAATCTTCGGGTTCCATAAAATGCTGGGATATTCTTGAGTAGCTGCAGAATTGGCAGCTCCACAAGTAGGGCTCAGCTGCATGAGTAAGTAGGCAAGTAATGTAACTGTCCTCTCATAACTTTTGAAATTATTGGGATTAGGTATTTTGGCAAAGTTTTAAGTTAGTCCGTCAACATTTCAATGGTCTCTACTCGAATTTTAAGTGTAAATATTTCATCGGATTCCGTGTTAAAGTTAACAATGAAAGTGGTCATTCTGGACAAGTGATGTACATATGTAAATGGGTTCAAAGGCACCCGAGTGATAGTGGGCCAATTTGCATTACAACAGTAATCGTATCAGTAAAATATTTTGAGCAGGCCGCGCCATAGCTGAAGCGGTTAGTCGATGGCTTCCCACCGCGGCGGCCAGGGTTCGATCCCGGGGTCTGGCCAAGTGGGATTTGTGGTGGACAAAGTGGCGCTGGTGCAGGTTTTCTCCGAGTACTTCGGTTTCCCCTGCCAATCTTCATTCCATCAAATTCTCCATCATCATAATTACCCGGGGCAGGCTACAATGGGCCAATCAGTGGCCGCCGTGCCAAGTGGACCCAGTAGGACTCCTCCCACCCGCCCACTAAGCGAATTAAAGAATATTTTGATATGTGAAGGTCGTAAAAATGAAACCCGTTTTAGAATTGTTCTGGGAGATAAAGTGTGAGGCCATTAAAATAACAGCCACAAGGAATGGGGCAAGCAGGTTTCTGCCGAAATCATTGTACCACCATGTCCAAACCAATCTAAGGCTCTTAAGCACTTCCTCTATGGGATCTATCAGCTGAATCCTCATGTTCTTTTATCCAAATTGTGATATGAGGCTTCTATAACACAAGGACCGCTACATATAAATTCCATCGATTTCAAGGGATCAATAATTGTTATTAAGGCTTGTATGCTTTTGAACACTTTCACTGACATTGACAAAAGTTCAAGTAAATGACGAAACTTTCGTTACTTCTATACGAATACTGCCCACTTGAAAATATAACTAACTTTAATTTGTTTTAGTAATGTCAATCAATATTTCCTTGCTTTTAACCATTTTAAAGATATTGATATTACACAATGATAATGAACGTCTTTCATTCAATTCCTTACAAGGCGCACTTCTTGCTTAAGTACTTTAAGTACTTTAAGTACCGCCCTCTGGGCAAAAACACCGTATGGTCCAGCATCTGTTAGATGTATCAATGAAGACAGTGAATTTCATAGTCACTTCAGAGATATCCTCAATCTCATAAAAACATAATTTTGTCTAAATTTTTAAAATCAGTGATCTGAAACAGAAGCCACAGGAATCTATAAGAAACATTGGCGGCGTGACTACAGACAGGGTTTCAATTGGATTAATTTACACATTTCAAAAATAAAAGTAATTCCAGCACTATCCCTGATCTCCACAATTGCCGAATCACTACATTCTATGGCTTCTCCAGCTTGCAGTGTTTCCAACAGCCATTCCCAAGCAACTGCCTTTAACACTATAAGACTATAGTGTTCAAAGGCAGGCCTAGTGAATAATGAACTCGAATGGATCTGTAAAGAAGCAGTCATGTACTGTCTGTGCATTTGTTTGGAGGAGGGGGTTCAAGAAAAGCCACGAAAACATCACGATTATCAGTGTCCTGGCCAAAATTCGGAACTAGCACCTCAAAATTCGAAATCTGGAGCGTTACCACTAGAACAACCTGCTCGGTCTTCCACACACTAGCAAATGACAATACCACAACTATGGCCAACAAGCAACTACTTTCTAAGAAGCGACTCCGAGATTACAATATATTAAACTTAATTAATAAACAGAAAACTACGTTTGATTTTGCGTTCTTACAGTAGTGACTATGAAGAGTAGGATCTTCAGGGTCAAAATGGCGTGTACATCAACAGGACTCCAATATTCTACCAAAACATCAAACTATAAAGCATTACAATCCAACAAATTTTATTCTTCCACAAAAGTCTGTTTGCTAAACAGAAAGTTTAAATATACAAGTATAAATTACAGTAACAAATATTTCTTATTACAGAATATTTACATTGTTAATTCTTTGTATTATCAGATATATAGGGGAAGACAATTGTACATTATAAATTATAAAAGCAAAAATTAATTATTGCAGAAATTTGAAATATACAATTATAAATTATAGAAACAAATACTAAAGAATAAATTCAAAGATAATTCTGGAATTAATAAATCCTATATTATTCGGAAAACAATTTCCTTAAATGATTCCTCTGCAAACTTGTAGAAAAGTGAATAATTGTATAAACACAAACAACTGTATTTATAAAAATGCCATCTTTTGTGACGTGGTGCCATGTAGATCTTGTGTGAACCGACACTTCGGATGAATATAACGTCTCCATTATCAGAGTAAAAAACCCATGGGTGAGAAACCAGAGTGAGCAGGCGTCTGCACAGCATCAAAACAGTGGGTCAGATTCCCAAGAATGTATCTTATTTCCTTTGGCTGGTCAAAGATAACTTGGGCTTCAGGACACCGTTTGTATACAGAATCCCATGTGAGTGCAGCAGGGTTTACATCGGGCAGACAGGTCGTTCTGTGGTATGAGGCTGAAGGAGCATTAACAGTACATCCATCATGAACATCAGAGAAGTCAGCCATGGCTGATCAGAGCATCAACTTGGGTCACCGCGATACATTTCCCAATATCGCCATCCTCGCCAACAAGAACCAATACGTGGATCGCATCGTTAGGGAGTCCATTGAGATTGGGATCCATACTCACAATATGATCAGAGAGGTGGCTTCTGTCTCACAAAGTCATGGAAGCCTCTCTTCTGCTCCCTTAGGAAACCTCCAGAACATGACACGAGACCTACAAGGCTATGCAGGTCAATGCATGCTCAGCAGCTTAGCCCCAAGGCTATTGGGTCAATGCTAACCTGGTAGCCATCCCTCNCCCCCCTGTCCCCCCCCCCCCCCCCCCCCCCCCAACGACAAGATCCTATAACGGCTATCTGCTGGCCCATCTCCACAGACACTTCTCCACTCCCCTCTATTGATTTCCCAAGTGCCCTTTTCCTCCATTCCTGTTCTTACATAGATGGATGTCTTCAACTGGCGGCTCAGTCTGCAGCCACCTGCTCATGCTGCTTGAATGAATTCTCTACAGCCATGGCTGAGCACAGCATCAACTTGGGTCACCGTATTCAATTTCACAATACTGCAATCCTCGCCACTAAGAACCAATACGTGGATCGCATCGCTAGGGAGGCCATTGAGATTGGGATCCACACTCACAGTATGATCAGAGAGGTGGCTTTTGTCTCACAAAGTCATGGAAGCCTCTCATCTGCTCCCTTAAGAAACCTCCAGAACATGACACCAGATCTACAGGGTTATGCAGGTCAATGCATGCTCAGCAGCTAGTCCTAAGGCTATTGGGTCAATGCTAACATGGTAGCCATCCCTCTTCCCCCCCCCCC
>NW_019736407.1:60555-133848 GCF_002891405.2 Cryptotermes secundus
CGATCCTATAACGGCTGTAGCCTGCTACCTTCAGGCCCATCTCCACAGACACTTCTCCTTTCCTCCTTATTGATTTCCCATTTGCCCTCTTCCTCCCTTCCTGTTCTTACATAGCTGGGTGTCTTCAACTGGCAGCTCAGTCTGCAGCCACCTGCTCACGCTGGTTTCTAGCTCACGGAATTTTCTAGCCTATATTTAAGGTCATATGTGCAGTGTCCCAGAAGTTCTGTTACACTTCTGACATTACATCCTGACACTCTGGAGTACATATTCCTCATCATCTTTACCACAGACATGTAGCTTTTACACATAGCACATCATTATTTACTTTCAGTTTGAGATGATGTTTATGTTTGTCCGAGATCTGTCATACTTCCATGCACTCTGAAGCGATATAGGCTTGTATAACTTGGGTTACCATGATTCGAGTGAACCCGGAGCTCAATTAAAAGGACTGGAGTTTCTGGTGGTTCCTGATTTGAAAAGAAATGGTACAGAGTAGAAAACAGAAATCAACAACACTTACATCAAAATTGTCTTATTAATTCAATGTATTGCATTGCTCAGTGTGTTACCTGAATCGTAAAGGTCTGAAGAGGGCTGCCATTGATATCATAGGAGAACTCTCCAAGAAAGTATTTTACATTATTAACGGTATCCAATCCCTATGAATAAATTATGTACATTAGTTCAGTCGTTATTATTGAATATAAAACAGTAACAAGTAAAAAATCAACAAATTCACATGAAGATGAACTAGTGTGGGCCTTGTCTCCACCTAACTTAACTACAAAGATCAATATTCCCTGAATATGATTATGATTGGTTTTAGAGGGTAATGTTATTTTATGCTTAGCTTCTGACATTATGGGAGGAACATATAACGTGCATGTTTGAGAATAGGGCATTGAGGAGAATATTTCGATGAAAGAGAGATGAAGTGATGGAGGTTGGAGGAAACTGCATAATGAAGAGCTTCATAACTTGTACTATTCACCAAATATAATTAGAATCACCAAGTAAAGGATGATGAGACATAGAGGGAAGGTAACAAGCACTGGGGAGAGGAGGAATGCATAGGAAGACCTACACATAGATGGGAAGATAACATTAAAATGGATACCATAAAACTGTATGAAGCACTTACCCACACAAAGAAATCCTTTGGTGCACTGCTTATTTCTTCTGTCGACAACAGGGCACTTGAAGGATGCTCGATTGACACTGCTTTAACATAGACCTCACCAATTAGCTGAATCACTACAGCACCTTCGCCTTCAAATTCCCAGCACTCGCCAGGCACAGCACAACCCTGTAATATAGAGACAGAAACATTATCCAGTATATTCAGTAAACCACCAAAGAACAAAAACGAATTATTAGAGAAATTCTGTGGCAGAGTAAACAGTTGTGAATTTCCAGGATGTTTTTCATAACTCCTCTGGTCTTGCCCATGAAGACATAAGATTTGATGATAATTATCTCTGTTCTTCTTCATGCGGTTGCTGCTGCCACCACCACTGTTGTTGTTGTTGCTGTTGTTGTTGGGCATATATTTAACTTGAGCCTGATGAAGCAGGATTTTCCTGCTGCACTGAAAGGTGCAATATCATGATTAGGCTACAAGTCCTTCATTCCAAATCCTTTCTAATTTGTCTGTCATCATACCATTTAACACTATTTTGACATGTTGCACAGTTATAAAATAACCCATGGAAATAAAGACTAAAGCACTGTAAGTGGACATGTAATGAAACCATATTTCTATGAAGTGACTATTGATACTTGACTGACAGTTCTTCCCAAATTCTTCTCTTCATATACCATGAAGAAAGAAAAATGTAACATGACTCAAAAACTGGTGATAATTTATAAAGTGCTTCACCATCATCACTGCAACAAGCTGGAAATAAACTTGTGCACTAATAATGAATATTCAGAGAACCGCCGAAGAAAAGGTGTAAGGACAGAAAACTGGTCATGAAGCGCCTCCACCAGATGAATGAACGGACCCAGTGTCATGATGGTTGTCGAAAAAAAGACCTGGCCGTTGCCAGAAGAGGGACCAGCCACCGTGCAAAAGTGGCACGGAGAACACAAACCGACTGGAAGGTGTCCCGCCATGCAGCAGTGGCACGACGCAGGAGAGATGCCTTCAAGAAGGAAACAGTTGTCTACACTGTCTCTGCAAGCAGCCTTGTAAGAAGTCTCAACCATTGCGGGATGATCATAACATTGAAAAGAAATCAGCAATGGGCACTGTTGTGCAACGGTCCCGCACCAGCAAGTGGCAGGAAGACCAGGAGGAACGACGATGTCAGCGAGTGCAAGCCACACTGTTACGTCGACAAAGGGAACTTCTCAAGAAAGACGTGGTCAAGGATTGGACACTATGGAGGGGTCGGCCCCCTCCAAAACGGAAAAGAAAACAATGTATAGAGGAGGAGCCTGTAACTCAGAACCACCGGCCTCCCCAGCGACAGTGAATGTGCGATGGATGAAATTGAGGAGGGAATGGGATGCAACGGATCGACGAATGCTGGACCATGGAATTGTTCAGGACGAATAATCTTAAGAAGGGAGATGATGTAATAGCCAGAGAATTGTCACTACAATAGGAGTAGCCGAACCAAAAGAAGATGCAGAAAGCACAGCCTTGAAAGAAAAGGAATGGGAGTGCACTGTTAGGCTGTTCAGTATGAACAACATTTAGAAGGTAGCAGTGTGACGTATTTGCTCTATGCAGAACACCCCCCCTCAAGCTGTGACGTAACATCATCGGAGCAACTGCTGCTGCTACAGTAACAGGCCAGTCAACACTCCATTCACCTCTCCCGCAGTGATGTAACAGGGGACACCGCGGTTACTACGCAGCTATAAACAACTCTCAGCAGCGTCCCCCAGCAATGCCTGTAAAACGGAGTTTACGCAACAGTGAAGCGATGTGGTTTTCCCACTGTCCAACTGAGGATTTATAAGAGTAACTAGTCAGTTTCAATCTAGCAGTCTCCAAGTCGGGCTGTATCGAGTGCATGGCAGTGACTACAGCAGAAGAAGTATTTGTGATAATGCAGATGGCAGTAGTGGTGTAACTGTGAATTGTATAAGTGTAAGAGCAAATGTGGAATAAATTCGCTACATTCAATACGGCATAAAGTTATATGTCACATGGCATTCAACCAACACATGACAATATTAATAAAAACTGGATATCCCTTTTTGTGCAATTGTGAAATGCTAGAAATACTTATAAGAATATCTTATAAATCCAGAAAGTTGTGTCTGTGTGCCCTTTTCCTAATTCTGATTTAATACAGCAAGGTAACCTAGAAAAAACGTTATACACTGTTGTAATATCCTAGATATGGAGACATCAGATTTTATGTGATAGTGGCCAAAAGAAGTGACAGAATTTACCCATGGAATTCTCTGAGCTTTCTTGATTAGAATTTCTACCTGACCTTTCATTCGTTACAAGTTACTTTATGACAATATCAGATAGCTTGAGATTAACCTCTCAGATTAATAAGTATTCAGTCAGTGGGAAAGGAAAATAGGATTGTGAAATTTGAACCTCTGTTTAACTGACATTCAGGCACCTATCTAGATAGGTTAAATTGTGATGTACCGTTTCAAAAAATGTGTGTGTGTGTGTCTTCCTCATAGCTACTACAGTTCTATAAAGAGTGACATGTAAATGCACTGGGAACAGCTTGATAAACACCACGTGATATGTGCATGCAACAATATGATGAATGTTTATAGCTTGTTGCTAGGCAATAGTCAGTGTGCCAATGGACTGGCAAGATAGCTATCAGGTGACTTGTCTTCTGTGTGGTCTGCGCTAAGCAACAATAGAACTGTGCTTTTTGTTGTGTCCATGCCGTGACTATATAACATGAGTCCGCTTGCAGCTAAAGGAGACCAGAAGGTTCAGCAGGTGAGAGCACAAGGACGAGAATGGCGCATGTCCTTAGTGAATTGTGAATATTAATTGAGTACAGATTAGGACATAGGAGAACTGAGTGATTTAAGATGAAATCACAAAGATTCCACTGTGATATGAAGCACTACTTTCTCTGTTGAGATCCACTGCCACGAAATGACTAGTGAACTGAATCCTTGTGCATGCGTAACGGTGAATTGAAAGTGTGTAAATAAGTGATAATGCTGTATTAATTGTAACTAAGAGAGATTTAAAATGAAGTGCCAATAAATCCAGTCATCACAACTAGAACCTCTTATATTTGTCAAATGTACCCCCTACACATGACAAAAGTATACATACCTTAATGATGTTCTGTACACAACGTTCTTGAGTTCCAAAATGTGTTGAATCATGGTCCCTGGTATCATATGTACTTAATATAGTAGCACCTGCAAGTCATGTAATGAAAGCAGACTTTAATAAACATCAAATATTTATAATATTCTCTTATAGTGAATCATTGGAATTGTTTTCTGAAAAGAGAGGTACAACTGGAAGCATGTATATGATTCTCTAATAATTCTCAGAGCTGATAAGTTATTTTCCAGACAGACTGTATGAAAAACATGTTAACTGGCGGTCATCTGAACGTCTTCTTTTTTTCCTACATCTCTCCCATCATAATGACATACTTCTGAAAAGTGTATAGAGGCTACATCATTCAGCGTGAAGACCGGGATGAAACAATTACTTAACCAACTAGCCAGTTAATTCTCTAATTAATTAACCAACTCCCTGGTGCAGTGTCTTCTCTGACAAGTAAACAGATATTCAGCCATTTAAGACATTCCCTGTCATATGGAACACACGAGCTCATTACTGTCAGCAGGACAATTATGAACTATGGTATTTCAGTTCACACTTAATTTATTTCTGTTTGCGTCCCCTGTCTGTCTTGGTACAATATTTAGTATCTATCCATAAAAATTTTGAGTGTACTTTCGTCTTTCAGTATCTGTACTTTCCTGTGAAACATTTCAATTTTGAATACATTTTGGTTATCACTGATTTCATCATTTTTGTCACTAAAACCCTTCTGAAGAAGTGACTAGCTGACTAGTATTACTTCCATTAACTTAATATCCTACACAGGAAAGCAAGTGGAAATTATGCTGATCATAGGCACAGATCTCTGTAAATTTACTGTTATCCATAAGATTCACAAGTTCTCTGAAAGTCTCACTGTCTCCTGGAATGGCCATAATTATTGAAGAATACTATCTTGGAATGTAAAGCCTTATAATCCAGCAGAAGTCCATCAGCATATTGGTGGAATGTACTGCTTCCATCTTCACAACCAAAGACAATCGAAGCAAGAAATTATCACAAAGCAGATAGCAAGCTCTGCTTCCACTGAACTAGGTGATATTACATCCCAGAACCTCAAATCCAGCCTCAATCACTCTTTGTGTGTTCAAATTTGAATATATGTCACAAATTTAATATTTATTTACACTTAAGTGCTTGAAGAAAATGAGTTACCTAAAGTTCCTGAGGCAAAGTTCATTTGTTGTTCCACACTATTGCCATAAAATGAAAGTGCATCTTTAACAATCTTCTTAGAATTATCATCCACCTTGCTGAGTCCATCACATATACTGCCTGGAAATAATACATAATAAATTTACTTTTATTAAACTACATTGCACAATTGACAACATAAACAAGGTACAGTGACTTGTTACCGATGTAAAGAAGTTAAACAGTCATTTCAGGCTCCTATTTTCCATTTAAAACACAAATACTCTATCCTGCAAACAAACATAAAGAGTCAGGATAGTGACTGACTATGGGTGGGGTGACTTAGGGGTTGGACTTTGTGTTCTAGTAGGGTCAAGAATTTTCCCTTCTCTGCACTGTTGAGACTGGCTCTAGGTCCCACCCAGCCCATCCAATGGGTACCAGAGGCTACTTCCTTACATGTAGTGCAGCCAGGGAGTGAAGCTGGCCACTCAAATTCAACTAGTGCTAAGGTCATGAAAATATGGATCTATGCATTCATATCCCCCATTCGTCTTCATGGCATAGTGCTTAATGACTTCGCCTTTTTCTTACATCCATACAAATGTTAAATAGGCATTTTTATGCAGTATGTAAATTATGTTTGTATTAATCATTTATCTGTGTGCTCTTAGGCAATAAGTTTGTAAATTTGATACTTACACACACAATTAATTGATTAATTCACGCAGTTTAAAACAGGGTTTCGTTTGGTTTTTTGCCTGGGGATGAGTGGCTTAAGGATTCCACCCTCTACTAATAAATGTCAGAAAGTTGCGTAAACAAGATATTTTCATGAATTAGAAGAGGGAACATCATGATGAAAAATTAGCCTGTGTACTAAATTCAGTTAATTAATTTTCATAACCACTCCCAAGGCAAAATCCTGGGCACAGATATCCATGAATCAAAGGCTACTGACAATTTTTTTTTCATGCAATACGAGATGTCACAGTCGATCACCTTCCTCCCCCTGAAGGACTGTCAACTAGAAGTATGTATAAAGACAACTGAAAAAGAAACTACTCACCCATACATATCCATGTATCAATTTACATAATGAAATTCCAGATCTTAAATACCGTTATGTATTTTACATGCAAATATGTTTGCACATGTATTCCTGTTCTTCAGAGTTAATCTGTTGTCAATGTGAAAGTTAAAAGTTCGTGAATCGAAGTTCAATTCACGTCACTGGTTACAACTTTCAACTTTTAACTTTTAAGAACTCGGTATATTAGTGAGCGTAAATCTGGATAAGATACAGGGTCAAATGAGTGAAAAGTTAATGTAACCGCGTGTAATTATACTGCCGTGTTCATACACCTGAGGATGACCTCTTGAGGTCGAAACATGTAGTGATAAAAAAAACGTGCTGTGTAGTCGGTGAATTCACTCTACTATTGATTAAACACACAACAGGATGCAAGAAACGATTAAAACTGTTTATTTTATTGCTAGTGGGGTGGGACTAAGTTCCTTGTACTGTGGCCACTTCTGGCCTATTGTACCAGTACCAGATGATATTGTGAGGGTGATTGTGGAGCAATTGGTGGAATGAAGATTGGCAGCGGAAACCGAAGAACTCGAAGAAAACCTGCCCCAGCACCACTTTGTCCACCACAATTCACACTTGACCAGACCCAGGATCAAACCCAGGCCTCCACAGTGGGAAGCCAGCGACTAACTGCTTGAGCTATGACGTGACCTTTTCCATCACTGATTCTGTTGTTCCATTGGCTCTAAATGAAATATATTCTTGCCTCTTATGCACTGAAATCTGAGTAACGTCTTTCTTTCGTGCTATAGTACAGATATAGTACACATAAAAACATATATTTCTGTGAGTAAGACGACTGCAGTTTGCCTGAAGGTTTATGCCATGCAGTCTGGAAGAAGTTTACTGAGGTTCCTCCAAAATGTTAGCAGACTTTTCAGACTATGTTGTGTCGCATCCCAGAACACAGCAAACTTCATCAGAAGCAATTATTTAGATAGTTACATTAATATTTCATTATGTTTTACCTGTACAAAGATCAAAATCCTTTCTTTGTAGCAGATCCAAGAAATCCTTCTCAAATTGTTCTCCTAGGCTATTCATTTTGTCCTGAAAACATAAACATACCAAAATAAGTACTGAAAGTTGCATCACATATGTTTTCTATTAATTGAAATGCTCGTCTATTTAACACTACTTTCTGTTAGTATACTGAGTGAAATATTTAATAAATTATCTAGGTATGCCAGTATCACAATGCCAGTGTGGACCTTCACTGGAACTGTATTTAGATATTCAAAAGAAAAATACTACATGGAAAAGTTCAACAAATGATATTCATGGAATAGCTCTTTGGCCTTTCGCAGATCCTCGTTCATTATTAGTATGCAGCATTGTACGTACAATCATAATACTCTCCTTATTAGTTACCACTGGCAGTGAATATTCCTGGTAAGACATGTTTCCACCCTCTCTGTGCTGTCAAAACATCTAAGTATGCTATTTGTCTGTGATATGTGACAATTAAAACCTAGCAATTTTCTGGTGCTATAACTTTAGCAGATTTAAAACTTGTCTGTACTTTTTAAATTAGCATCTGAGAAAACTGCTGCAGAGTACAAAAGCATATCAATTCCATTCAAACGTATATAAATCAACTGCCACTGGCCTTCAGACACATATACTCACAGTCAGTTCTGTTCTCATAAATTGTACTTCCTTCCTCAGCACATCAACTTCTGTTCCCGTGCTGTTTGTGATAGGCCAAAAGAGAGACACAACTTGTAGCAGTTGATATGCTGTTAGTGCAACTGGAATAAAAATGTAAAATTATTTAAATGTATGAGAGAAACAATACATGGTGATAAACAAGGACTTAAGCATATATACCATGGAATACATTCAGCCAAGAAATGAATGTGACGGTATGTTTGGTAGATATCAGACAATTCATTGACATACATCATTGATGGCCATAATCCAGATTCTGAAAATATGAGGTGCAATCAGAGAGCAATGCCTTATGCCCTTCTTCCTTCCTCATAAACTGTAACTTACTCTTCACCTAATTTTATTTGGGAGATCCTGAGTTCGAATTTCGGCCCAGTGACAGGCTCTCATGGCAAGTCGTTCGAGGTTTTTTTCAGTCCCTCCGATCATATGCCTGGATATTACCTAAAAGTAAGCCATGACCTTTCCAAACCATTATGCACCCTAACATTCGCCGCTGTACAGGATAAGCTATTAACAGTGTAGTTAAACCAAAAATAAATAAATACGTAATATTAACATCCTCATTTTATGCTACTGCAACGTTATTCTTTTACTTCTATTTAAAAGAAAATAAGACCGCAACCACGAAGTCTACTGCTGTACAATATTCACACAGGAACAGCTATCTTTAACATGGGTTTGTGTGCAAAAAGAAGGTACTTTATGTACGCGTTTTCGAGTTACGTGTAATTTTCCAGAAACGAAAACTATTCAGCCGGTAATAAAGTTCGTTTTTTAGAACGCATGTAAATTATAATCGTATTTTTTCACACACGCAAATAATTATATATAATATCCTCAACGCCTTAACTTAACAAATTAGTAAAATGATTCACCTATTGAACATAGCAGCATAAAATGCAAATGAGGTGAACCAAAGCATGAAAAAGTACAAGTATTTCTCAACACCCTGAAAATATACATCCACTTGGTATCCCTAACCCATTTCATTGAACAAAACTATGTGAATATCCCAACCTGTACCCCATAACCTAACAACAACAATCATAATCAAACGACAAGTCTCTTTAAGTGAATCTTTATTTTTTCATTTACTTGAATTCTTACCCGTTTTACTTGCAGGAAAGATGCAACTCAAATACTTTGATGTATATGGAAGGAAAATATTGAAACTGATCTTAAAAATACAGTGTCAGAAGATAGTACTCTTCGAATCTTCTGTAATCGCCATATCCTTCCACGTTTTAACAAACCCGGTTGACATTATATCGAAGACAAACGTTTCCTTTCACATGCGAAAAATCAGTGTCTCAATAATGAAGCCACCGATAGACATGAAGTACAAAACGACAACCCATTTTCAAAACTTTAAATTACGCAAATACCACAATTAAACTGCCTTCAAGATTAGTGACGATTTTGTAAAACCGCTAACTCGTAAGATATTGCAAACGTACCTGGGAATTATGACTGTATTACTTACCAAAGCACAGCACTATAATATAATGGATGATTCTGTGACGATTGCAAATAATTTCTTGATTTGTGTTACACGCCATTTTCTGTCGTTTGCAAATTAATTCTGAACTTCTCCGAATAACTCGAGCACGCTCCAAGTCTTCTCAGTTTGCTGTTTTCGCTAAACGATTCTTAGTAACGCCTTTCGACAATGTATATTAGTGTGCTTCCTTCCACACGTCCTTCCTTCGTAACAAATAACTGAGAACTACTTCAGTTTCGTAGCAACTGGTACCTTTTATAACTTTTATCGTACAATTGAAAACATGCGCAATCTTCGTCTGCGCAGACCACTGCTGCCATCTGTTGGATGGACTAAAGGAAGAATTCAAATAGCTAGATCTTACAGGGAAGAGAATGTACAATACCTAAACTATCCACTAGAAAAAGAGACTTGGGAGTTTGTTTTTAAGCAAAATTCGGCAAACGAGGCATACAATGATTTTTAGGTACTTCACAGTATTGTTGTAGGATTTGCCTAGCAACACCTGTTTACTCGCTTTGCCTAGCAACAGCTGTTTACTCGCCGTTGCTAAGCAATGATACTTGCGTTGTCGCATTTGCTTGAATGTGGGCAATTCTCATATTACGATATAGCTATGCCTAACAAAATGGTAAAAACTAAACAGCAGGAAAATAAACGGTTTATCTCAGGAATAAGGGTATTGGAGAATAGTCTAATGAAAGAAAGAAATATGCCAGAAGAATTTAAAGAATACTACCGTCATCACAAAAAATATACAACAAAATTATCAGTGAAGCAAAAAAATTAACTAATAACACGCGAATAAGAGCATCAGGGAATAAATCAAAAGCCACGAGGGAGCTAGTTAAGGAGGAACTAGGTAAACAAAAAAAGATCAACGAAGAATATTGAAATAAGCGAGAATGGAGTAAATATGCAAGATCCATAAGCTATAGCCAATGTCTTTAATGAATACTATACCACTATTGCCCAAAAGTATTGAGTGGCAATCCATTATAAAAAACCAATGAAGTTAATGTCAATACAGTAAAATATGATAGTAACAGCATGTTCTTAACCCCAACTACTGAAGAGGAAGTGGCAGGCATAATTAAAGGATTGAGTAATAAAAAATCAACAGGAACAGATGATAATCCAGAGTATATTATTAAAAAATGTTATCCTAAAATATCAACTGCTTTGACACATATAATAAATGTCACTCTCACCTGGGCAGTTTTTTTGATCAACTAAAAATTGCAGAAGCGAAACCTTTGTATAAGAAAGGATGTGATACAGAAGTTGTGAATTATAAACCAGTTTCATTAACTTCTGTTTTTTTTTAAAAATAATAGAAAAAATCATACAGAAAAGACTTTTATCATTTTTTAATAATCACAACATAATTAACAATAAACAGCATGATTTCTGTAAAGGGAAATCAACAAATACTGCAACTGCAGAGTTTATAGAAAGGGTCTACAAATCACTGGATGAGAGGGAAAAAAGTATAGGGATATTTCTGGATCTGTCAAAGGCATTTGACTTAGTTGAGCATGATATATTGCCAAGGAAGATGACAAGAATGGGAACAAGAGGGAAGAGGGGTTGCACTAAAATGGTTTCAATCATATCTAGAAAACAGGGAACAAAAAGTGGAAATTATGTACAGATATAAAGAAACTAATGAAATCACTATCTATCTATGGCGAAGGAGACCCATAAGACATGGAGTCCCACAAGGTGCTGTTTTCAGACCAGTGTTGTTTTTGCTATATAACAATGAACGAATCAATGCATTGAACATGGAAGAACGTTTTTTGCTGACACTACTAGTATTCTTATAACAGGAAATAGCTCTAATGATGCCGAAGGGAAAATAAATAAAACAGTAAATGCACTCACAGGGTGGCTTGAAAGGAATAGATTAATCATTAATAAAGAAAAAACAACAGCAATATCCTTTCATCAGCCTCAAAAAGTACAAGTCAAAAGCCTATCAATAAAGCTCTATGATACAGTCATAGTGCTCGCGGCTTGCGCGCCCCATTCCGATGGTTCGTTGCGTGCGCGTCGCTTGTTCGAGGTGCACCAAATCATTCCGCGCATCGCTTGTAATGCCGCGTTACAGCCGCGGCGCACTCGTGTATTCCTACCTTTAAGTCCTCTCGCCCGTATCCTGTTGGTTTGTTGACTCAGGTGTTATAAGAATTTATTTCCTAATCTTAAATGGCCATCACCGTTCTGCGTATTGCCTCGTGAGCTGTAATGTGTTCCTATTGGCAATGAACGTCAGTTAAGTTAATGCAGCTCGGACATACGTATACTAGTGCTGATGTTAGAAACCCGGTCGTTTAGGATATGATGCCGTGTAGTTTTGTTCCGTATTTTGTAGTAACTTCTTGACTCCATCTCCACATTAAAGAAGCTGTTCTCCCCTGAAGGACGGGAATATACATTCATCCGAAACGTCGGCACCTATTTACTGAACTACAAGATATCACATACCAGAAATTAGCTGAAGAGATGAAGCTCCTGGCATGTACTCTGGACGTAGTAGGTTCGAATCTCAGGCCGGACATCGGCTGTCTTGTTCGTTTTCATCGTTTTCCTCAGTCTCTCGACGAAACTGTGAGGATGGTAGCTCGAGTAGGATACAGCCGCTTCCTTCCAGATCCTCTTCTATTATTCTTTCATTGTTCATCTTATCATACGACGCTATATGGTGTAGATTCTGAAACAGCGTTGCTCAATAGCCCACAAAAATACACGACGGCACATCCCAGAAGTTTGCTCAAGCGATGACTCTTCTGACTTGTATGTGGAAGGCACTGGATTCCAATCCCAGCCCAAAGACCAGTTAACATAACGGAGGCATTTATACATCACATAGATGAAAATTTCGATATAACAGCTCAAATTACATCATGACCTCTCCCGTCCACAATCTTCAATTAATCAATCCTTAAATCGTCCTATCATTCGATGCTACATAACTTGACATATTTGCAGCGTCGTTAAATAAACCTTAAATAAACACGTCTCAGATGATCGTGATGTTATCGTCGAGAGAATGTCAGACATGTTGTGGCGTGTAGAGCCGTTGCTATATAAAGACCGCGAGATGGGCAGATATACCATGGCCGTTTCTGGGCAACGGCCCGCTAAACACATTCTCGCGAAACAAGCAACGGAAAGGCCTTTACTAGGCAGCAGATTCTTAATAATGCAACCGTTGGACAATAACAATGGAACAGTATTGTTTTTCTACGTAGTCCGTGTCGAGAGTTTAATTGCGGTACAACGTTAGAGATTAGTTGAGGCCCGTGTGGTGGCGAGGTCGAATGCCTGCACCATAACCCTGAAGGTTGTAGAAGGCGACGTAAAGGCAACCTAGTGCCTGGGGTTATAACTGGGCCACCCTGTTCCTGGGGGATATAAAAATGAGGACCTGGCCCTTCACGTTGGGTATCTCGAATCTGAGACATTAAAATGTGGTTATGTGTCCCGCGGGACTCGGACCCGAGAATGACGAAGGCCAAGGCCAGCAGCAATTGTAAACGACAGACGCATCCTCTCGTCAGAGAGGATGTTACATAAGTACTATGACCTCAAAGGTTCAGTTGAAAAAGAGAAAAAATCTCTGGCCGTGGGTCTCAAGGGGCTTTGCACCAACATAAACTGATTGGCGGTAAACTGCCGGTGGTAAAGTAACTGTGACTCTGAGGGCCGTGCCATAGCTCAGGCGGTTAGTCGCCGACTTCCCATTCGGCGGTTCCTGTTCGAGCCCAGGTAAGATCATGTGAGATCCGTGGTGGACAAAGTGGCACTGGGGCAGGTTTTCTCCGAGTACTTCGGTTTTCCTGTCATTCCACCGACTGCTCCACACTCATCACCATCTACCAATCGGGACTGGTAAAATAGGCTAAATAGTGGCAGACATATCAATTGGACTCACCCTCACCCCACCCAAACAAACCAAATGAACTCTTAGCTCAGGTGAGTTTTGTGTGCGAGTGTGAAGGAAGGAGTCGGTGACAGCTCCAAGTGTACTGAGTTGAAAGTCCGTCTGTGTGTGATATTTGGAGTGTGTAATTCAGTGTAACCGTTATAGTACCTGTTTTAAAATCCTTTGCAAGGAAACGGCTTGTGAAGACTGTAATAGACTAAGGACACTAGTCTGTGTATGTCTGTGATCTGTAAAATATAGTCACGAGTCTTGAGTGTATAAGTGGTCAATAAATCGAATGATCAATCCAAACCCCGTCTATAGTCATTCTTACACGTGACAGTATTACTCTGTTATTCCTAAGAGAAGAACAACAAGGCTACATATAGTGTCTGAGTGTAACATAAAGCTTCAGAGTTGAGCAGAGTTGGTTAGCATCGTATGAAAATCACTCATTAACACTAGTTTTTTTTATACATATTTTGACATGTTGAGCAAGGGAGAAACCCGCCCTCCAGCAGTGACGCGGTCGGTGAGTCAGAGCTCCGTCACCCCCCTCCGCACGGTGACGTAACGCGCAACACGCGGTGACGTAAGACGGCGTGAGGTAACAGCGTTGCTAGGCTATACGCAGACACTCTTACGTGGCACGCAACGACGCTGTTGACGCGGGCAACAGGCAACAGCGAACGGAATAAAAGCCGGCTGAGCAGTAAGCGTGAGTTGAGTTGTAATGTGGCTATCGCCGAGTTCAGTTGTAGTCGAGTTAACTTGTAGCCGTCCCCGGAGAGAGTTGAAGTGAATCAGCCGCCGGAGTGTGTTATCAACAGTTCTCAAGGCAGCAGCCTGCGAGAGAGTTGGAATCTAGCCACGGCGAGTTACGAGTGAAAGTATGTGATAATCAGTGACAGTTTGTGATAACTGAGAATTGATTGGGAGTGTGTGATACAGTAACACTTATATAGCTCCCGTACTGTGAAACGTGTAGACTACTGACAATAGAGTGAATTGAATATTGCGAATAGGGGTATAAGTTGTGAAACCCCGCAACATTGTCATAATTATTTGTAGCCGTTACTTGTAGGTTGTTGAATAAACCTGTTAACAATCCGAACGGCGTCTTCAGTAACTAAACACGTCACAATATTAATAAATTTCTTAATATGTTTTGTTCATTGAAAAATCTTTCATTTCTAGAGACATTTTTATAATAACATTTTATTGAAAATATTTTCATAAAGTTAAACTCTAACCTCCTCCAACTATGACTCTCAAATTTAATTTCCTTGAAGATTCGAGGTTGTCACGAGAGCGAATACCAACTTTACGATCTTTTTGGGTGTTGTGCAACTCGCTCTTTCATATTCACTGCAAAATTTTACCCTGAAGATGGAATGAGCGGGATCTCCGAAATACTGATACATATCTACGAAACTACATGGCATCAGATCCCAGAAAACTGTAATCTTAACTCCATAGAACATGTATCGCCCCTAACGAATTTACGTTCGGGCAACTGAAAACTGATATTTAGTTGAACATAAATTTTCAGTTTCATGTTCAACCATTATTTGACTTTGTTGTGATAAGTAACGTATTGCATCTTATATTTTATCACATAACTAAACCTAAAGATAAGATAACAATACCAGGATAAAAGGTTATCTCTGCACACAAAATATTTTAACTCTTTAAAATACAGAGTCTTCAGTTTATGACGATGTGGAAGCGACAGCTTGGGTGGTTTTAAAGGGGAAGCCAGCAGACTTTTGTTATGTGCAGCAATAAACAGGATTAGAAAGAATACACTCCATAATTCAGTACACGAAATTACAAGCGGCGTTGTCCGGCGTATAATATCAAAGCTAATTAATATTATAATAAGAAATGCAAATTAGTGAACGTCTGTGAAAATCTGTAAGGGTGCATTGCGTATTATATTTATGGCCTGATGCAAAACCATTTTTTGTTGTGAACCAACATGGTTGAAAATTAGATATTATAATAGACTACTCCAATGCAGATCTTCAACATAATCGGTGGAATTTGTTATGGATCCATTGATGGCCTTGTGCGTAAATGTGTCTTCATGACTCTACATGGCTGGAAATAGGAGTTACTTGACATCTTTCTCGGAAAGCCTCCCACTGCCCGACAAGCGTTCAGTGCGAGTATCCAACATCGGAATGCAAGGCAATCTGGCCAGCTATTTACGTATTTCCCCCTAGTTTGCAGACAACAGGAGACAAATGATCTCAGAAAGAGGCGTTGCTTTATATTTTGCAAAGAATTCCTAATGAATTCAATAAACTCCCAGTATGGATTCAATAATCAGTATCAAATTTCCACTAGCGTGACCATATAGAACATTCTGTACTGAAATTTTGGGAACTTTTTTTTTGTTTGGTGATTTCACACATTTTCGGAATCTAGTTTCTCGGATACGGACACACACACGCACACGCGTGATATTTGTGACCTCCAGGACATACGTCTCCTCGGACAGACCCTATAAAATGGGACCTTATTCCGGCGCTAAAACGGCCCATTTTTTAAATTCCATCTCTGTACATGGCATGGAAATACATTACCTATAACTGAGAGAATGAGGAAGTAAGTTACCTTAACACAAACAAGTGCGCAAATACATCACTCCACACTTAGGTTTACTCGTATACATTTTTCTTTACCTGGTTTTCAGCTAACAGATCCTCTGAAAATGTGGCACCGTTCAAATGCGTGGAAATAGCAGTAACAAATCAAAATTTGTTTCAGTTGGAAATTAAGAGGAAATTTAATTCTGGTAATGCTTGGTACAATTCAGTCCAGAGGCCTTTGTCTTCTCGTCTGGTGTCTAAAAACATAAAAATTAAAATATAAAAAACTATAATTTAACCTCTGATTCTGTATGGGTGCGAAACTTAGTCTCTGACTTTCAGGGAAGAACACTGAATAAGGGTAACTGAGAACAGAGAGCTGAGAAGAATATTTGGACTGAAGAGAAAAGAAGTGAAGAGAGAATGGAGAAAAATGCACAATGAGGAGCTTCAGATCTTGCACTTTCTCCAAGTATAATTAGAATTATCAAGTAAAAGAGGGTGATATGGGCACGGTACGTAGCACGAATGGAACGACGAGAACTGAATATAGAGTAATGTTTGTAACCACGAAAGGAGAGAGACCACTAGGAAGAACAAGACGTAGATGAGCGGATAATAATAAAATATTTTTTTAGAGGGATAGGATGGGGTGGTATGGACTGGATTCATCTGGCTGAGGACAAGAACCAGTGGAGGGCTCTTGTGAACATGGTAATGAGCTTCCGTTTTTCATAAATTGCTAGGAATCTTTTGAGTAACTGCACAGTTGGCGGCTTCTCAAGAAGGGCTTACATCAATGAAGTTAGTTTAGTTTCTGTGAAATATATGAAGGTGGTGTACCCAGTGACGTCACAAGCCAACGCTTTTCCTGGGGTACCATATCCAAGCGGAAGAAATTTGGGTTTCCCATTTCATTTTTTACGGCTCGCCATTTGGAAGAAAAAGCGTGGAACAGGTGGACAGAGAGACAATGAACATTTCGTTATTATACAGAGATTTATACTTAATATATTTTGTAATGCATTCCCATATATAAAACATATCGCTTCTGTTTCGTGTTCCGTATAACGAAAGGTAAAGTTTTCCATGTAACAGGCCGTGGAGGCACACAGAGTTGTCAGCCGTCGAGGCTCGCACATTCTCTAGACAATCGGCTTACACATAGGGCGGTTGATTTTAAGCCTTACACGCCGCCCGGCCGTCCTTTACCCCCAGAAAGATTCCTGGTACTCATTTTTGTTAGAGGCTGAGTCGATCCCAGGGTCATTGTGCCGCTGGAAGGATTAGATAATTGAAATATCGAGTGACCTCATGGGGAATCGAAAGCGCGACCCTCAGGCTTAGTGCCTCAAACAACTGAGCTACGGCGTCCCGCGCTCCTGTTCCATGTACCGGACCTAATAGCAAACGCGCTCGAGCGAATTACGTATTCTTGCCAAGTGCCTTACAAGTGTCATTAAGTCTCTACGCCTACGCCTCAGTCTGTTCTTCGCAATGTGCTACTACGCAGTTGCATGTGAGGATCCTAACTTGCGCTGTCACTAAGCAAACACAGCAACTAGCGACTGTACCCCAGTATGTATTCACATCTTGTACTACGTGTAAGAAAGGTGGGTTTAATCTGTCTCTATTAGACGCTGTTCAGCCTGTCCTTTCTGCATTTTATTATCTGTAGCTACGGGTTTATTATCAGTCCAAAACTGTACGCTAATATTTATTTTTATTGAAATTATCACTGGTTTTTTGATTGTACAATCTATTCTTGTTGCGTCCCTACCGATAAGATGCAAAAACATTTATTACCGTCGCCATGTTTGTGTGATTGATCTGCTATCTCCTCTCTCTCTCTCTGCAAATAAAAGCTCACGGAATATTGTGTACTTATACTGGTTGATTCTAAATTATTGTCAGCATTTCCGTTTATAGGCCAGGGAAGCCCCAGTAGTACTTTAGAGTCATTCTGTACATTGCGAAGATTTAGCAAAATTTGTCTATTTTGAAATGTGTCCAAAATCGGACAGAAATAATGAACTCTTCAAATGGAAACTCAACACGGGTTTCAGCGACTTGGCAACAAACGTTTCCAACAANAATGTAGACAAATTGCGTTGTGAGTGACGCAGGAACTGAATTTTTAAATAATTAAATTTGTAAAAACTGCAGCATTCAAAATGTAAAGCTACAAGGCATTCGTCCACGTTGAATACTTAATCTAACATTTTCGTGCGGAAGTTAATGCTGATGTTTAGATATGTGCATCCTGCATACTTGCCATTTAGGATATGTAACAACCCGTTTACAAGCAGACAGTAAAAATTTGTTGGTTGTGTTCTTTTTTCTTTCACACGTTTCGACCGCATGCGACCATTATCAGGTGAAGAGGGAAGTATAGATTTCCCTGGGCTTAATTAGTTAAGCACTATGCTAAGAAGACATACTGGGAAGTGAAAGTACAGCTCCTCCTTCCTTGTAGTTGGAAGTGAGTGGTCTGCTTCACGCGCCTGCCGCTTTACCCCCTTTACCCAATTGGGTAGATAGCTGGGAGGGTGTCCTCAGTGTCGATCTCGACTCTATGCAGACTGAATATAAATAAATTTAACTCAAACTTATATAGAATAGAATATAGAATAGGCAACGACTCGGTAAACATACGAGTATTCCTGCTGCAACGAATATGTAACCAACAATCGAGTAACTTCCGTTGCTAAGCAGCGGCTCTGTAAACACGCATTTCCAAGATTCGAGAGGCTGTGTTTTGTACATGGCTCGTGCAAAATTGTTATAAATAACAGTTCAGTTGAGAAGAGTTAGTCTAGTTTCGAGACATAAGCCTGCCAAGTTATGCTTTTGGAAGCAGAGCAATTGAATTGTATTGGCCGTTGCAGAAAAATAGCAAGAAAGATATTAGGATGTGGAAAAAAGACTTCATATTTGTTTTGAAGTGACAGTGAGACTGTTATAAATGCGTTGCCAGGATACGACTAATGAAGGCTGAGAAGGATAGTGCGTGTGTAACTGTGAACTGTAAAGTACGTAGATCAGCGATAGCGCACTATTGTCTATAGTCCGAAGCTGTGATTGAGGTATCAATAAATCCAATCATCTAATCCAAAACCCGTTTATAAATAACGCAGTCCCCTACACGTGACTTCATAATTTCGACAAATTGGATCAGAGGCAACTTTCTTAAATACCTGAGTATAATGTGAAGGCTCATAAAGCAGGCTGTAACTGAGCTCCACACAAATATACCGCTTAGCCAATCTCATAATAATTTACTGACAGATGAAGTGACAATGATTATAAATCGTGGTGTGGTATATTGGAGCAGTGCTGCTTTATGGTTGAGTTGAAAAATTTGATTGTTAAAATTATGTAAGCTATTGTAGGCGTGCTACCTTTGCCTGTGGTTCTGTATTGTGTGGGTGTGAAACTTGGTTTCTGATTTTAAGGGAGGAACGTAGACTGTGGGTGTTTGAGAACAGGGAGTTTAAGAGAATAACTGGACGGAAGAGAGATGAAGTGACATGTTAAATTAAAGCTATCCATGTAACAGGCTTCGGAGGACCATAGGTGTGTGAGACGTTGAGGGTCCCACATTATCTAGAAAATCGGCTCAAAGATGGCTATAAGTTTGTCAGCCTTACGCGCTGGCCGAACTTTACCCTCAGGAAAATTCCTGGTACTCATTTCTGTTAGAGGCTTTGTAAAATGAAGAGACAGGAAGTTGGGGAAAACTGCATAATGAGGAGCTTCATAATTTGTACTCTTCGCCAAATACAATTATAATGATCAAGTCAAGGAGGATGTGATGAGTAAGGCAAGTAGCACTAATGCGGTAGATGAGGAATGCATGAAGGATATTGGTGGGTAATCCAGAAGGTAAGAGACCACTAGTAAGACCAAGACGTAATTGGGTGGACAGTATTAGAATGGATCTTATAGAGATAGAATTGGATAGTATGGACAGGACTGATCTGACTTAGGATAGGGACAAGTGGATGGCTCTTATGAGCACCTTAATGAACCTACGGGTTCCATAAAATGCTGGAAACTTACTGAGTACTTGCGCAATTGGCGGCTTCTCAAGAAAGGCTCTGCTGCTGTGAGATAGCTAGTATTCTGTTTTTTCAATTCGCTTAGTGCGGTGTGGAGCCCCACTGGGTCCACTCAGCACGGCGGCCACTGATTGGGCTATTGTACCTGCCCCGGGTGATTATGACGCTGGAGAATTTGATGGAATGAATATTATAAGGGGAAACCGAAGTACTCGGAGAAAACTCGCCCCAGCGTCACTTTGTCCACCACAAATCCCACTTGACCAGACCCGGGTTCGAACCCGGGCCACCTCGGTGGGAAGCTAGCGACTAACCGCTTGAGCTATGGCGCGGCCTTGAGCTATCTACTTTGTTAGTTAAGTAGTTATAGAATGATTTTGCTGCACATTTCATAGCTTCATGCATAAGGAGATTGGGTTTGAGCTCCAGGATTCCTTGTGTATGCTTAAGCCAATTAGAAACCATTTAAACCCCGGGATGAAGTGGGAAGCTCAAAAGGAAATAAGTGAGAGACTGTTTCGCCACGGATTCCACATCACAACGGTAATTTTCCGTGGCAATGCGTTAGAGCAGGAAGAGTGGTCTTCATTTCCCTTCCCTTGGCTTTCTTTCACAGAAAAGTGTCCTCTACCACTGAATTAGTTTCAGGATTGTTCAGATTTGAAATCTGACGTGTATTGGCAAATTATTACCCATGTTATCATTAAGAATTTTCAATCCAAATTTGTTGTAGCTTTCCTGTGCTGTGTTAAGAGTCTCTAAGGGCCACGTTTATAGTTGACACTGATCTCTAACCTTATTACTAAAACATTTAAAAAACTTTCCCTTCGTATTTTATCATTCTAAGATTTTAGGATATTGATTGCATTGAAAAATGTTTACGTCAGATACCTCATACCACAGGTTACCCTTAAATATCTTGTCACTGTATTTTTTAAGTGCACAATTACACCCCTTTTCCACGAGGGCACATTTGTTGCTCCTTTTTGCGACACGTTTCTGCTACCCATTGATTTAAATGGATCTGTTCCCACAAAGCCAGACGACTGATGTATGGTTCTCCGAGACGCGGCGCGTTGAGAACTAGCCTTATTGAACATAGGACGATTTTCAGTTGCCGATTTCAGCATCACAGATGAAGCATTTTCTTTGCGCAAGTTCACACTTCTACAAGTAAATGGCGTTGGCTTCACAGAGAAGGAAGGAAACAATTCTCGCCCTAGCAGCTTTCGCCAAGGTATAACCCTGTCACGTTTCAATTGAGCTATGTTACATCTATCAATCCTCCGTGCGCCAGTTATACAGGGTTATTCATAAGTCCGTGAAACATTTTAAAAATTCACAACAAATAGTCTATGGTAATTCTTACGTCGATAAAGAATGCATATGTTGAAGTTTTTTTAAAAGCGTCCACTGTCTGCTAATCTCAGGCATCTTCACAAGTGTATCACCGCTGCTATGGCTCTGCTCAACCGCGATATGCTGACACGGGTGTGGGGTGAAATGGATTATCTCATAGATGTCTGCCTATCAGCAAAAGTGGACACATTCAGCATCTGTGAACTATATAAAAGAACTTGGTGAGTTTATCTCTATTTCAGTGTAATAAAATTCGATATCCGTTGCGTAGTTTATTTATTGTAAATTTTCGGAATATTCCACGGACTTATGAATAATCCTATAGAAGTGCGTTTAACTGGAGCAAAACAATAAGCGGAAGACTTATTGCACATGGAAGCTTGTAATTTCTGCGCGTTTCTGCATTTTATTGCCATCTGTAGGAGAACAAGTCATTTACAGCCGGTCACATGGCACGATCGGCAGTGGCACGCAATAAAATTAAGCCTATCGGGTGACGGGATTGGCGATAAATGGGTTAAGCCTAATTATGTGCTTAGGTCTCATACGTAAATCATTTTTATTTTACAGCATTTTCTTACATTTACTATGAAAATAAGTTGTGTACATATAATACAAATTAAAAGAACATGAAGTGAATGAAATTAAATGAAGAAATGGACATCATAAAGTAGGCCAAACTTCTTAAGGAAACACAGGTCCAAGGAGTAACAATATTATTATTTAAATTTTTAATGAGGCTTGAATATATTTCACTGCACTGGAAGGGGAAAGGATAATTTCAATGGTACTACTTTCCATTACATAAGGTATACAAAAGTTTAAATATATACAATGAACTTATAATACTTTGCAACACCATTTCCTCTTGAGTAAATGGAGCAGCAGTATTAGATGTTCATTTATTCAATCAGTTTGTAAGTTTGTTGCATTTTTTACTCTTTGCTCAAGCCCAATCCAGAACCCCCCATCTACTGTCATATTGAAGCCTCTTTTGGTTATTTTAATTGGAATTGGTGTCTTTGGGACAACTTTTAGGTTGAAGCGGGACAACAGCTGTACCAATGCTATCTTGGCTTCCATAAGTGCAAATCGGCTCCCTGGAACATAATGAGAAGAAACCATTAATTGGCCTATATATCGACTTTTGGAATACAGTGCTAGGTGTTAACCACGAAGAAACGGGACGACTGAAGGCAGTAAAAATGAAAATCTGGCGGAAATAGTTGACAGTAGCAATTCTGCTTTCCTTGATGTTTTCAATCAATGCAGGTAGCTCTTGATTTCAAATGGCACACATCACAAGAGCTCAGGGATGGAACTTTATTTCTCTCATGAAATTTCATGCTCTAAGAGTGAAGAGACATACCCTCACTGATGAAATTTCATGTTCTTCGTATTAAGAGTGAAACTTCATGTAACCCCTTTCCATGGCTGCATAATTATTACCTCAAAATCTGTATTAGGTATTATAACATTATAATATACACTTTCCCATGTTAATTGTGTCCACAGAATATTTTGCAGATGAGAGCTCAGAAGACATTTTTAGACCAATTTGACCTCTGTCTCACAATATATGAGATATACTCGTATGTCACATAAACCCTGTGGGCACATATACTATCAGTTCTGAAACATTCGGTTAGGCAAAGAACAGAGATAAAAGGAAATGTTGTGCAGAGGAAAATAAAAATGTTACAGTGGTATTTATATAAAGTTTAAAAATCAGAGTCTTATCGAAGGTTCACAAAGTAAGTTTCCCTAGGGCCTTTTACAGAAACAAAACACAATTTCAATTTCATGGAAATATTTATTGCAACAGATACAGCAAGTGTTCAGCTATTTTTCAACATTATCGCCAACGGAATGGAGTCATTAGTCATACCGTGGGACCAACTTTTGAATACCTGTGTCATAGGAGTCTGTCGCCTGAGATTGGAACCACTGTGTGACAAATAACTCCGCCTCTCTGTCATTCTCAAAATGCTGACGCTCACCGGACAGGAAATTTTTGAGGTGTAGGAAAATATGGAAATCACTGGGAGTGAGGTCCGGGCTGTAGGGTGGATGATTAAACACCTCCCAGCTGAACTCCTGCAGGAGACTTGCTGTCCGTCGAGCCGTTTGCGGCCTAGCGTTATCGTGCAGGAAGACAATACCGGCATTAAGCATGCCGCGCCGCCTGTTCTGCATGGCCCGTCGCAATTTCTGCAGTGTTTCACAGTAACGCTCAGCATTCACCGTCTCACCTCTGGTCAGGAAGTCGACGTGGAGAACGGCCCGTCTGTCCCAGAATACCGTGCACATCACTTTCCGCGCCGACAACGTCTGCTTGAATTGCGTCTTACAGGGAGATCCACTGTGACGCCAATGCATTGACTGCTGCTTGGTTTCTGGGGTAATGTGTGCAATCCACGTTTCATCACCTGTGATGATCCGGTCCAGAAACTCGTCGCCGTCATCATGGTACCGCTGCAGAAATGTCAATGGTAACTCCGTGCGCTTTGTTTTGTTCTGGTGTCAGTTGCTTCGGCACCCACCTGTGCGCACAATTTCCTGAACAACAGGTGCTCCGTGACAATTTCGTGCAACAAGGAGCGGGAAATCTGCGGGACATGACTGCTGAGTTCCGTAATTGTGACGCGACGATTCTCCACAATGCGTTCCCGGACAAGCACCACCAGGTTGTCTGTAATCATGGAGGGCCGCCCACTTCGCTTCTCATCATGCACGCTTTGTCGACCTGCTGAAAACTGTCTGCACCAGCGACGCACCATCTGCTTGCTCATGACGTTAGGCCCATAGACCCAGCACAGCTGACGATGAATTTTGATCGGCGCTATGCTCTATGCATTCAAAAACTTTATCACTGACCGCATTTCACATTCGGCGGGAGCTGGAATAGGAGCCTCTATCTTCAACAGCTGCAACGATGCTACTGTGGGAACGCGGGAAATTCCGTTTGTGCATGCGCAATGCTACGTCATTGCTCTATCACGCACGCGCAATATAAGGATTGCTAGCTGTGGGACGAGTGGGAAACTTACTTTGTGGACGTGCAACGTATCAAAGAGGTAGACCTAAAGCAAGGAGGTTATGAGGTATTCATGCAGGAGTGAAAGAGAGAAGTATCAGAACAGTGAACATGCATTAAAGTAAATGTCTAAAGAAAAACAAAAAGGAAAGATTAGTATTTAAGGCTTTGAGTGCAGTAGAGATTTGGATTGTTGCCTTGTGAGTCGTGGTACCACCTAATTCTGTGGACAGAGTGCAGTGACTTTTAATATTAAGCTGCTGGTGCTTATGGTTACCGGTGTGCTTTAAAGGCTTAAAGTAACACTCATCCATTTGCTTTCATGTCCTTTTCCATTCAACAGTCATGGATACATATAAATATAATTCAACTGGTTGGGTGTTATTAAAAAGGGCCCGAATGCTGACCTTGATTTACACAAACCACTATTAGACTGAGCTTCTGGCTTTTATTCAACAGGTTTCCGGATCTAATCTCGGTCGGGGCACTGACTATTCGTGGTTTTTCTTGGTCCCTTCAAGCAAAATCCCGTGTAGTATAGTTGTTGCTGTGTTTAATGAAGCACCACGTCATAAAAATGTATGGGGGAGCTGAGATGTGACTCCAAACAGATTTAAAATCTGCACTAGATGTAGGTAAGTAACAAGTTCCACGCTCCGGGCATTTGGTTCCTGGGAAACAGATCCCGGCACCCACAGAATCAGCGGCTGGTTGGGAGACACAGCCAGTCTCGTTGTTGTGGACACAAGCATTCTTTGTTGCTGTAGGGAACCGAAACCCAATTTTTGCCGTAGTCCAATCATTGAATCCTTGTTGCATCTACTGAGCTGTACGTGAAAATAAAACTTGAAGCGAAACTTATTAAGATAAGATCAAATGCAAATTTACACCGCGTGATACTTTGGCAATCTGACTGAACTGTGTTTGTATGGTAAGTTCTCATTAATATGACGAATGCAACGTTTCATAACCTTTCCCCAATTATTTATTTCTGACCTCATGCCTAGCACAAACAAATTCATTTGCAGCATTAAAAATGGAGATCGCTTAAATGTAAATTTTGTGACATCTTCTGTTCATATTCGTGAACTAGTAAAATACATGTAAGATTTGAGGTTTTCACGGCGGTGAAAGACTGCTTTCTTCATAGTACAATATATGCCAAAGCATTTAAAGTGGGCAGCACGATGTGGCAACGTCAGGGTGGTAACTTGTATTTGGTGCAGTGGCCGCGTGTGTTTCCTTCCATGTACTTTCCGTCTAATTGCGTGAAGCTATTGGGGTTCTATAGTCTAAACGTAAGCAATTCCAGCAAATAAGGAAACAGAGCTCCCACAGTAGCACGTCAGTGAACTGCCAGAAGAACTGTGTCTCAAATTTTGAGGTTATGTCATCATTAGCCATTTTCAGCGTACAATGTGAACCAATACCAACATATCGGAAATACCATACGTACACAGAACTCTTCCTCCGTAAGGTTGCCCTCTCAAGGTATGTCTTGAAATCGTATTTTAAATAGACAGTAAACATTACTTACCAATACAGTTCCTAGGGCCGGATCCAAATGGCAGATATGTGCAGGCTTTGATGTTTCCTTTATTCTCATCACTAAACCTTTCAGGGTCAAATTTCTCAGGATCGGGGAAGTATTCTGGGTCACGGTGAAGGGCATAAATGGGTATGTAGACACCGTCTCCGGGCTTCAGGGTGCAATGTGGTTCAGCCGGCAGTGTATATTGTTTGACGCACTTCCTGTCTGCCATCACTGCAGGAGGATACAGACGGAGAGTTTCTGTAACATAAACCACAAGTGATAAAGCTATAATTTACTTACTTTCGATATCGTTCTTTCTGAAATACGTGCCAAGTGCCCCGACATTTAACAGAGCACCGGGCATAGCCGTGGCTTTGCCAACGCAAAATAAGGATGGAGAGATACAGGTTACAGCTGGAGATACATGTCAGAGAAAGGATGCCAAGATACTGTAAAATTACAAGCGCAGTGTTAACCTCAATGGAAAGGGACGTCATGAAACCTCAAAGACGATGATTTGACCAATGATAGGCTTCGATACATTTTGCTCGTGGAGACAAAAATGGCGAAGAAGGCTCCCCACTCCGCAAAACCATTCAGAAAGAGATCTAATGTTGCAGTGATTATAGTCGTGACGTTAATACTTGGGCTAGAAGGGCTTTACTGTGTGCCCGGAAATTGTTATGTCTATTTTGTTCTCTTAACAACAGTGACTGTCAGAAAGACAGGTAGAGAGAAAGAGAGGGCAGTCTGAAGCGAAGAAGAAGGAAGTAGAGTTAAGCTGATCTGTCAACGGGGCAAAGAGACTGATACATTTTAGCATCTCACAGCGGTGATTGTGAAATTTACTATCTTTTGGTATGTGAGGCACTGTAGACTAGTACAAATTTGTCGACAGTTCAGATGATCATAATGGGTCCATAATCAGGGTGGAAGATAAACAACCTGGACCCACTCTTGAAAAACTGCACGTCATCATACACTAGAAGATAATATTCTTCGGGGAAGACATTCCTGGTAAAAGTAGTGGAGGAAATGGAATCCCCTTCATACGTTCAAGTATTTTCCCGTGTTTCTGATTTTATTGGTCGCGTTAGTACAGGGCCTGACATTTCGTAAAAGAGTAATGGTATGATACATGACATTTGCAACCACAAACCCTGGTCGTGATCAGGTAAAGTAACTGAGCTTCTACGAAATACCTGAGACCACCATGTCCAGGTACTTCATGCCGTGGACTGCTTCATATGTAAGCTTCCCTCCATCCACTTTCAGCGTTTGATCAATCTCATCTTGAAGCCGAGACTGAATATCTGGATGCATGGCCAGCAGGTGTGAGGCAAAGCACAGGAGTGTGGAGGCTGTGTCAAAGCCGGCCAGGAAGAACAGAAACGCTTGGGCTGTTATGTCATCGTCGTCCCATTCTGTTGAAAGGACACAGGACAACGAACAATTTTACAACTTCTCTCAAATTTCCACTCTCACACTTAAAGCTTATCCAGCAAATGGAATTTCCATTACGAAAAGCACTCAACAAAAAACAAAACCGTTCATCACTGAAGATACAGTAATAATATTTTATAATTTTAACAGTTCATTTAGTTTACCTAGTTTTAACTATTGGAACATTTCCCAAAATATAAAGTTTATAAAATCCTAACCAACATTGTACAACTACAATTAACCAAAAGTCAGCTCCTCTGCCTCTAAAAACATAGTTTAGAAAACATGCCTCGTAAAATTATAATTAACCAAATATCAATTCTGCTACCCTGTGCAACTACATATATAATTAATCAAACATCAGTCTGCAGAATCAGACATAATTAATCAAATATCAATCCGTCTGCCCCTCTGCTCCTTTTCCAACCCTCGCGTGATTCTCGTAAATTCGACTTCATTCTTCACAGAAAATATTATGTATCAGTCATAATCACCAATCTCGCTGCTTTTCAACATATTCTCCCTTTACACTAACATAAGAGCGTGAGTTAGTAAATAGATCACAAATGGATATATAAGGTAAAACCTGTGATTTCGAAACTGAAAAAGTATATTTATTTTTCGACATATCCTGCACTGACGATACATTTATCCCATCGCTTTACCAGTGCGTAAAAACCCGCAGCATAGAAGTCCTTTGACTGTTGTCTCGGGCACTTCCGCACCTTTGTTTCAAGCTCTTTGTCATTAGCGAAACCTTTTACACTAAGGTGGTGTTTCAGCGGAGAAAACAAATGGAAGACACTAGGGGCCAAGTCCGGGCTGTAAGTTGGGATGTTCTAAAGGTACCCATTCCAGTTCTGAATTTAATTTTTCTCAAACCGTCAGTGCTCTGGGCACCCACCGTGTGCACAATTTTCCGAAACTTTAACGAATGTTCATTGTGCTGTATGCAAAACCATGGGAACATTCTAGTGCAGTTGCTACAATGTTTGTCGCTATCCTCCTGTCCTCTCGAATCAATTCTTCCACCCGCGGCACAGTTGCATCTGACAAAATCTCAACAAGTCGACCTAGGAGGGCATCATTTATGAATTTCGAACTTCCTTAAAGGAATTTCTCAACCCAGCTGTGAACAAGTTTATGCGTCAGACACTTCCAACCTCAATCATGAAACATTTACTTATGAATATTGCTCACATTGTCCTCTTGCCTACAAAATACACAACAGAACGCTGCTGTTTGGTAGTACACCCCTAAAGTGCGGTCGCCATTTTGACTACTGAAACAAGCCTCTGAGCATGTACATGCGCGTCTGTTACCTAGCCTGTTATGATGCTTGACTAAGCTGCTACCTAGTGACATATACGTAGAAAATCTCTTACGTCTGTTACGGCTGTTTTACTTTAATTTGTGACTCTCCCTCGTCCTGGAAATTTAATGATGCTTACAGCACAGGAGGGTTTACTTGCGTAGCAAGTTCAGGACACCGTGTCTAACCTCATCAGCATTTTGAAATTCTGTCCTCTTGGGTGAATTCATCCAAATACAAATCACTAAGGACAAAGTCAGGGCTGTAAGGAGGGTACTTTTTGACTTCCGAGCCCACTGTTGTCAGTGTCGTCTTCGTCAAATTTTCAGAATGTGACAAGGATTATAAAACAGTAGGATGTGTTTTTGACAGTTTCCCATGACTTTTCTTCTGAACGACCTGGTGTATATCATTGGGAAGCAAGTTACTATAATACTACTTTGCACTCGCTGTTACACTAGATGCAACACGAGTGACTGAACCTTAATCCCAAAACACCTGACGAGACCATGCCAGAAGGGAGTTGTGTCTTGAACTTCTGGGTGGTGGAAGTTCAATGTTATGTCAACTCATGTTGGACTGCATTGACTACAGGGTGAAGTGAGGGGTGCTTCCACGCTCTGTCTCAGGTCACTGTTCGCTCTCCTCCCACACAAGCCGGTGCAGATGTCAGGCACACACAGCAACGTGCTGGCTCTTCTGGCCGAAATATTACATCTTCAGGACCCACTGGGTATATAGTTTCATTAGCACCAGTGTCCATGCATGTTTGTTTGAACACGCCCAAAACTGTTGGATGAAGTATCACGCATTGCTATTCGTCTGTTAGTCAGAATCAGCTTTTCGGCGCTGTCAATGTTCACATACGATGCAGCTGCTGGCTCTACACGGCATGCTGCACTCGTATGTTAGAGATTATTTACGGCCTCCAGAATAACCTCTGCGCCAGTCATAATCACTTGCATGCGACGGGCTCTCTTCTCCATATCGTGCACTTAACCTACGAGGTATTTCAACGGGTTTCACTTTCACTTACACTGGGATTTTAATGATACAGCGCTGTTCTACACTAGGAGTGACAAGGTCTGACGCCATCTTGTAGTAGAACAGGGCGCATGCCCACTTGTGAGGCAGTGAATGCAATGTTACCACCAACATTCCGTAAAAGAGTTTCATTTAACTGGTGCCCACGTCTTCTGGGGTGATACAATCCAGGTTAACTTTGAACTGCTCTCGTACAATTTTATGTGAATTTCGAAGGTTTTGGGAACCCCACTACCCAATTTCCGAAATAGTAAAATGATCAAATCTTGCTGGGTTTTCACTCTGGGAGCAATAAATATAATGTTTCAAAACCTACCCGATTTCTCTTAAACGTACATCTTAGGAAAATGTTGTACACAAGCCTACGAGGAATGTTCCAGAAAAATAAATAATTTACTATTTCAATATACGGGTGTAGAGTGTCCGGAAATGTAAAGCGATACGCACTTTCAAACGGTTCTTATATTATGAAAAATTCTGGATTTATATCGTTTAGAGAAGTTAAGTTTGCATGAAACACGGGACGGATACAATTCTTGAAGAAGTTATTGGCTCTTTTTTCTCATGACGCCCTAGCACTGAGCAGGCTGCTCTAATGGTAATGTTCTAGGCCTGTGTTGAGGAGGTGCTGAGTTCGAATCTCGACGAGGACAGCGGCTATACTGACTGATTCTTACATGGATTTCCTCAGTTCATCCACGCGGATAAAGGAATTACGTCACGACCGCATCTTTCCAAATTCTTTTGAAGTTAAAATTCAACCTACCATTTATACTGTAGTGTATTTGCTCCATGCGAGAACGGTTGATCCAGAGAAACAGCCATGACTAAGTAATGCAAGAACGCAACTATAGAACAACTTTGTTATGTAACCCGTTTCTAGGCAACAGCTGGGTAAACACACTTCCGCGTAGACACTGACTTCGTACAACTGTATGTAGCGGGTACGTGATGTGTTTTCTTTAGGCAGCAACCAGCTCGCCAATGGACGGGCTGGGTAGCAATCACGCGACATGTATTTCTGCGATGCATGTCCGTGTTGCTTCTGAATAAGTGAGCAGAATTCTGAAGCGGAATGAGTAAACTGGAGAAGTGAGTATAAGCGGGATTCAGATGAGTCCCGAATTTCCAAAGTGACTGAAAAAGAAATGGCAAAAGACTTCATAGTGAATTTATGTGCTTGTTTCTGTGTACAGAGAATTAGACTAAAGAGTTGAAGTCAGCTTTCGGGAAGTTCATAGTAGAAGAAGAATAACATAGTGTGCGATTAGAAGGTTTATTCACAATGAGGGTGCTTTAATTCCGTTACCAGGAGACGACTAATGAAGACTTAGAAATCTAGTGCGTGTGTAACGGTGAACTGTAAATTGCGTAAATCAGCAATGGCGCTGTAATAATTGTAATTAAGAGAGATTGTAACCGGAGTGTCAATAAATCCAATCCGATGTAGAACCCGTTATTTTCGTCATGCGTACCTGTCTTTGCGTGGCAGTACTATATTGTCTAGATACTGACAGCGTCATAAAGCAATCACTAAAAGAACTCAACTGTGTATTCGAAGAATTATAAGGAGAGTACAACAAATTTATGTACCTGATATTCCAAAGACCTTCCGGTGCGAATTAGAAGTTTCTTCATATGGCCTGACCCACAAGAATTGTGTTCTTAAGGTCAAAACCCAACATACCTGCGAGTCATAGTGCCTTGAGGCGTTAAATGGAAGCAACTATCACAAACAATAAAAATCGTCCCCGAATTTCCAGTGCAGTTTTTTCTTCACAGACACCCTTGTGTTACAGGTAACGTACAGAGTGCCCGTAAATGACTGATACACTTTTAATTTGTCATACCAAGGTAATTATTACAACTATACAGATGTAACTAGTGTCATTTGCATGACGAAATCTGCAGTTATACGCATCCAAAATATGCTCGTATGAACCAAAAAAATGTCCAGTCTCCCCTCCAGTCATCCCGTACATTTTCTAACATGTTCCCCTCAGTTGTTTCGGCAGCTGCGGTAATTCTCAACTTCGGTGCATCAATATCCAGCGGTGCAGGTGGCACAAACACTAGTTCCTTTACATAGCCTCACGGAAAGGTGTTACATAGAGTGAGATCGGGAGAGCGGGGAGGCCACTTTATCTGCAGCTCCAGCTCTCAGAACCCAAGAGTCCGGCAGCGTGGCACTGTAGGGTTTCATGCGCACCAGTCTGCGCAAAGCTTGCTACACAGTCGTTTTCGTTATCTGTAACTCACGGCTTCCCTTCCGAAAAAAGATTTCGTTGAACTTCAACTGAAAGTGGCCTCCACCTACTTTACGGCCTGATCACTCACACGAGGACGGTCACTGCTTATGTTCTTACAAATGCATCCCTGGTTCTCAAAGTTGTCACACCAGCTCTGTATCGATGCTCGTGGAGGTGGATTTGTGCGAAGGCCCGCTGAACACTGGTGCATGAATTTGATTTCGCATACTCAATCACGCAAGAGCTCTTCTCTATAGGATACTTCATTTCCGAGAATCGAGGAACCTGGCTGTAGAGGTAGGTCGTTTGCAGTTATATAGCCAATTTTGATATCTCCGAGAATTTGTCTTTCCGATGATACCAGTTATATATGGGTTTCCTTTGTTGTTGCCTCGTATTTTATCCACAGAATTTTATCAATAATTTAGGGATACTCTGTATTATATGCTGCATATTGTCACGTGTATGGTGACAACTGACGACGTGTGGATTGGACGATTGGATTTTGGCACTTTTACACTTAATTCGTAACTACAAATAATACGGCGCTTTTGCTGATCTACACACTTTACAATTCCCCGTTACACACACACACACACACACATACACTAGTGTTCTCAGTCTTCAATAGTCTTAACCTGTCAACGGATTTCAACACACTCTCAACCAGTCTCACTGTAACTGCAGACATATATGACCTCCGTTCACAGCCGCACTCTTGCAAATCAACTGAACCCTTTGCCATCTCTTCTCAGTCATCTTCGATTACCGTCTCAAAAGACTCCCTCAGTTCTACCTCAGCCGGCCTTGGATCCTCTTTGTACAGAATCGGTTAGGCCCCAACAGAGAACACCGTTTCTATCATTATCCCAAAAATACCTCGATTGTTGCTGGCTTATTCGCTCCCNTTATCATCCCCCTGAAGTGTTCCTTTCTTGGTCTGCATGAGCAGATGGATCATGTCCGGCCTCACAATGCCTTGCTCTTCCCGAGTTGACATTGTATTATGTACCAAGGAACGGAAGAAATTCCCCGAAGATTTAGATATGAATTTAATGTTCAGAAGCTGATATCATGAAACAGAGAATAGATATTGCTTCTGTCATAACTACTTAACTAAAAAGCTGATGCGTGGCTGACTGAACGAGAAGAAGGAGGAATATGAGAGAAGAAAAATGAGAGTATGGAAAAGAAGTAAAATAATTTCATAAAATACGTGAAACACTGAGCCAATATTCTACGACTTTAAAAATCGAAATGGATTCTGAATGTCTGATAATAGAGATATTCCTAGACTTCTAGACGTTTCTCCGAATTAATATTTTGCTACAAAGTAGATAACTTTCAGTCAGTATGACATTCTTTTGAACCAAACATGTAAGGAGAATAAAGACTGAAGTGTTGTAAACCTGTATGTTATACTGGACTGAAAGTTATCTACTTTGTAATTGATAGTGTGACGGACCAGAATGAGACAAATCAAATTAATATTTTGCTCTTTGTACATNACATGTAAATGAATTATGTTCTTACCTTCATGAGCTTTGGGCTGAACATGTAGCCAAAAAATATTAAGGCTCTGATACCGCTGAAGTTCGTAACATATTTTCCCATCTCATAGAATTCATTTCCAGGATTGTTTAGTGAATCACAACTAATTCCAAATGCTGACGTAGCAATTACATCATTTGTATATCTTGTAAACAAATCTTTCATCTCCACGGCGAGAATATTACCTTCTGAAACACACAAAGAATACAATAAAGAAGGTGACTGAACCTATGTTTGTTTTCAAGTACCACATCAACAGTGTGTAAATAAAAATTATTTTGGTATTTTTAAATAGATTAGAATTCAATCTCTTGTACGTTAGCTGCACAGATTTCGCGAAACAAACGAATAATGTGAAATCCATATCTTTAATTCTGAACATTTCATCTCCTTAGCACTTTACTCGTACATGTAGCTCGATAACATTTTGTATTTTGGGGGGAGGGTTTGTTAGGCAACCACACTGTAAGTTGTCATGAGAATGATATTTGGTTCATATTGTTTCATCACAGAAATACCGAATACAAATAAGATTAAAGTCTGAAAGATTGTTTCATATACTTGGTTGTTCAACATTCAGGCTGAACATCTAGAATCGGAAAAAGCAGAACAGTTTCACAAGTATTCACTGAATATTTTCACTCTCTCGCGTTGGCACCCATGCCTCTTCCCTCAGAGCCGTGTGTCACGTATCAACCGACTTTCAATAGCAGTAACAATCTCAGAAATATCAAAGATAACACAAGCCAATTTTTAGTCTAAAATATTTATATTGTCACCATTTATAGTGTGTGACCATAGACGGGAATTGGATGGATATCTTGATTTACTGAACACTTACAGACCGTAGCTACAAATTACTATTGCGCTAACGATATTTCGCTCTTTCTACAATTCACTAAGTCCTCTCAGTGTGCTGTATCTTGACCGGTTGTCGCCTGATAACGGCTTCCAACACCGCAGCTTCCTCAAATTCCGTGTTCACGTCCTCACTAACTGGCGAATGTCTGGGACACATAGAAAACACAAAATTTCTATAATTGCATTACTCAGCTATCGCACGGACAGCGTAGAATACCACACTTCTCATTCTACTGGTTCCTGTTAGGAATCTGTTAATTAGCATCAGGGTCTATATGCTACAGTATTTCAAAAAAGCTATTTAACCAAGAATGAAACATCGGAGATCTTCAGGCTGTGTTTCCTTTTGAATTTTTTTCTGCAACCATGCAAACCCTTCCATCAAGAATTAATGTTTTCTGTTCCTCTTTGGCTTTGTTCATATTTAATGGCTTTTAACTGATCGGGTGGGCCATTTTAAAACTGATATTGCGTGGTCATACGGCGCTTACTGTTTGCAATTTTAAGTTTGCATATGAAGGTTATCAGACCCTGATCAATGTTCACTCGCCTTTTTTTTTCATGAAATTAATTTGTTAATTCACGTTACGTAGCAAGTTCTGTGAACTTTTACGGATAAGGGCAAATGAATTTTTATTTTTCTTCCATTCCGTGTTCATAATTTGGAAAAATCAATTCAAGAACCTTGAGAGAAAGCAGTTTAATTTTGATGATATTAAATGAAGTGGACTGCATGAGGAACATACAGTAGCGAGAAGGTACAGGGTTCCTTTTGTGTAACTTGAGTTCACGGCTTTGCGCTTCAAGTCGAGCCGTGGTCTGCTTACCGCCAGGCGCATACGAAATTTGCTGATGAATCAGCCGATAACGTTTGAAATGAATGGAAGTAATTAACTTGTAGACCGCTTGATAGCGTTATGCTTCACGGCTAGCAGTGCGATACATGTTGTGAGTTTAAGATTTGTCAACAATGGGCAGCAATTATCAGCTCCGTTATCAGCCACATTATCCACTTGTTCTCAGTTACAGTTCCTGAGAGGCGTGTTCCCTCATGGTGCGGTATATTTGTTTCTGTTTCTGTTGTATGACAACTACCTGAAATGTGGATCTGCTAGAAACTGTCGGAGAACATCTGGACGTAAATTTTCGTGATGAAACAGTTCCCAGGTGATAAACAATTCACAATTTGCTGAATAAGCATAAATCAACGGGATTCATAAAGAACAAGAAACAAAACATAAGCGTTTAATGTTTACTGAGAAGAGGTTAGATGATATACAGGCCAGATTTGAATATTGAGTACACCTAGAAAATCACTGAAACGTCTAGCTCAAGAGACTGAGTGTTAAGAGTCTAGTGCAAAAACGGCAACAAGGTTGCTGAAGCCATCCAGTGAACGTTACTATTAGGTGTGCTGTAAGTGCTAGAGTAATTGTTGTACCTGTGTTTTTAATGAAACAATTAACTGCGGAAAATATCTACGTGTAGAGAGGGCAGCAACTTCAACACATCCTGTGAACTGCGAATTATAACTACTTCATTCCGAACATTATCGGTCACCAGCAATGCTGATTCGTCGGCAAAATTCGCATGCGCCTCGCAGCAAGCAGCACACTGGTCGCCGAGAAGCGGAGAGCCGTGAACTCGTCAAGTTACTACGAATATTCCCTGAACTTCGGAGCCTTCTCAGCATTTGGTTGAGGACAGACGAAGACAAAGGACAACCTCTTTCGAGATGAACGGCAGCAGAAACCACCATATACACACTGGCAATTAACGATAAATCAGCGATGAAGAATTTCAGAAGTCCACTGATGTTTCCCTGATAAATATGATGTTGCTTTATTGGTGCCTAAAACGTAATGCACTGGCAACACAATACACTGGTTATGTTTACAGACAGATTATAAAAATATTGAATTCTTCATAAAAAGAAATGTAGTCCCTGCTTCACAGAAGACACTGCACCTCCTTTACACAGACAAATTACTCAGTGCTCTGTAAGGAAATATTCACTGCTTCTTCTGGGAATCAAGTTAAAGCAGCTGGGATATAGCTCGTATAGTGACTTCTGTGTTTTAAGGGAGCAGTAGTTATTAACTACTGGTAACCTGGTATATTTATAAGTACTCTGATTTAAACCTGTGGTGTTCCAGCCACTGACGTTTGATACTACGGGGCAGAGAGGCTCAGTTGTAGCAAGGATCACCCCTCAGGCAGCCTAATTTATCTACAACACTGTTAAATTTTTAAATATAAAATCTTAATCTCATTCATAAACATTATATAGACACACGAAAAATTAATAAATGAAGAATAATTTTTTCTGGGACGCGACGCCGTATGCCCCGGCAGAAATTCACCAAAGTTTCGGAGGAGTATACTGCATACAATTTTAGGGCTAAGTGCTGGTTGTTTGCTTCGCTTACCCTTCGACCATCAAGATTGAGACATTATGTTACTCCGAAACGACGGTGAACTTCAAGCTTCCATATGTGTGCATGTAAATACTCAGACTGATGTAAGTGGCTTTGTGTTATGGTATTACTTGCCTCTTTCTATCTTGCAGCCTTCGATTGTCAAGTTTTTGTCCTCGAAACACTTTTCCAGAAAGTCAGTTAGCTGTTTACCACATTCTGTTATCAAGATGAACATATTCTTCATCTTGCTGGATGTGAAAGCAGGACTCAGGGTAGATCGCATGTCCTTCCATCGTTGTCCTGTGAGTGAATGAAAGTGTGAATAATGAAGTGAAACAAACACGAAGTGCTTTTTTTTCCGTTTTTCACTTTACATTGAGCTTAATTCCGTTTATTATTTCTCCCCATCAACAAAGGACGAAGAAGCCATGAAGAAAACGAAAGGCCAAAGGCCACCCCCATTTTGGTGTTCCACCAATCCCATGTTGTTTCCTGCTAAATGAGAGCAAGGAAACGATTACTGATATGCATATGCACAGGGATAACTTTAAGGACGACGACAGGGTGACGTCATAGCAAAAGAAGATTGCTGCCTGCGAGTGAACAGGTAATCCTAAACAAACAAAAAATTACCACTTACTTCTGGCTTATGGTTCTGCGATTTTTTATTATCCCATGCAATTTTTTATCACCATCAGAAACACTACTTCCATCGCCATAATGAAAATCATTCTCTGTTCATTACTTACATGTCTGGTCGGGAAACGAATCATCTTGTTCTGAAGTAGTACAGAGTGACATCGTGCTGCGCAGTCGCAGTCCTATTCTGCCCTTCCTCACAAGAATTTTTGTCACGCTTCTCAAATTTCTAGTTACATTGAGTTACCTATACTTCTGTAACGAAACCTTACCAAATCTATGAGAACCTAACCCAAAATAACCTGGTCTGGCTTGACCACAACTGATCAAATTTAACATAAGGCAACATCAGTTGCCAAAGAATGGGAATGTACTTTCGTAGCCGTGGGAGCCGTGACCGAAGGGAAAGACAGACTTCTGTCCACCATGGATTACTTACTTACCTATGGAGCTGAGCCCTTCTTGATGAGAGCTAAATCTGCAGTCACTCAAAAATTTCCCTGTATTTTATGGAACTCGAAGATTCATTGCCGTGTTCACAAGAGTCCTCCACTGGTCCCTATCCTTAGCCAGATCAATCCAATCCCTATCATCCCAACCTATCCCTCTAAGGTCCATTTTAATATTGTCCAGCCACCTACACGTGTTTTTCACAGTGGTCTCTTTCGTTCTGGCTTTACCACAAATACACTACATGCATTCCTCTTCTCCCCAATTCGTGCTACATGCCCTACCCACCTCATCCTCTTTGAGGTGATCATTCTAGTTTTACTTGGAGAAGTGTACAAGTTAAGATGCTCGTCTTTATGCAGTTTTCTCCAACCTCCTATCACTTCATCCCTCTTCGGTCCAAATATTCTCCTCAACAGCCTGTTCTCAGTCTACGTTCCTCCCTTAATGTCAGAGACCCAGTTTCACACACATACAGAACCACCGAAAAAATGGATATTTGTGAAAAATCGAAACTGAGAAGAGAAACAAATACCCCAAACATGAATACCAGGAATTAAAATGGGATAATTGAACATTGTTTCTGGCCCCATATTTTTCAGTATGGATAGAATTCTGCACTGTGCATGTCCCTAACAAGGACACGGTTAACTAGAATTGTAAAGCCATGGAACATTTATGTGCAGAATGTTCCAAGGGTTACATATACTACTGGTGACTAGTCTGAGTGTACCCAAGGTATTTCCTAAATATCTGAGAGCTACATTTATCATAAACATTAAGTGTGTATTTTCTCATACTTTGAGTCTCGATTTGTCTAGCAATTATTGAAGCGCACATTTTATTGAATTTGAGATAACTTAGCAGCAGGAGATTATGTCAATTTGCAAATGATATATACGTAAAGAAATAAGAAATTGGTCGATTTAAAATCTCGAAAATTATATTCTTCCATCAAAGTAATACAAACCTACAAGCAACCGGCAATATTTTTTGTCTAAAATATCTGTGTGTACATAATAATTTGAGTAGGCAGCTTTATGAACAAAAGCCTTGTGTCTTCAGTAAGGTCTTCGGTAAGGCCGCGCCATGGCTCAAGCGGTTAGTCGCTGGCTTCCCACTACGTTGGCCCTGGTTCGATTCCGGGGTCTGATCAAGTAGGGTTTGTGGTGGAAAAAGTGACGCTGAGGCGGGTTTTCTCAGAGTACTTCGGTTTCCCCTGCCAATCTTCATTGCACCAAATTCTCCATCATCATAATCGCCCGGGGCAGGAACAATAGGCCAATCAGTGGCCGCCGTGCCAAGTGAACCCAATTGGACTCCACACCCCACTAAGCGAAAGGTCTATGGCATAACCATTATTGTCTCCACATTATATTTAAAATAGAATATACTAATTTTCTAGTGATATAAGGATTTAGTTCATTATCTATTGATGACTCACATTAAAAGGTGTGTTCCACACTCTATAGCTTTATGTTTAACGCTCTGGGAAAGATCAGACGTGAGAAGTGTTCTAAACAGGTCAGGTCCAGAAGCAGTAGACTGTTCGGAATGAAGAACTCACCTTTGAGATTGAAAAGAGCCTTTCCGAACAGCGGCTCAGCTTCTTCGCTTATAGGGGCTCGGTGGTCCAGGAAGTGCTCAAAATCTTTCACGGTCACCATCTTTATGAGCTCGGGATCTCTCAGCAGAATAACTGGATTCAAGAATTCATATATACCTCCAAATTTATTGCCTTTAAGCCTGTTGTACAAGTCATCAACTAATTCATTGAAAGATGCAGTCCTGAAAGCCAATGGTCCCATATTCCCAAAGAATGGCACAGGCTTGAGGTGCGGTACATTTTTCTTCGAGAAATGATCATGGGTCCAAGTGCCAAGCAAGTACACGATTAGACTTATGAGACCCGTGGCCAGGGTCCATACCCACAGAGACTCCAACATCGCGAACATTCCACGCCACACTGTGTTACACAGGTTTCTTGCCCAGTGGGAAATAGTGCAATACTACACTGGCTGTTGCTTTGTAAGCAGTCTCCACTTTTCTCCTTAGCTCTTTTTAGTGTGATTCGAAATTCTGTAAAAAAGAAATGAGAAATTAATATTTGCTCTAGTATATTTCTCTTTTATGATTTATCTTACGGCGTTGATATTATCTCGGACTACACGAGTCTATATCATGGAATAGTAGAATCCATGAACTGGATAGGATTCGTACAGACACCATCGAAGCTTAATTATGGTGTTATCTAGACATGTATACAGGACTTGCGTAAAACTACGAGAATTATCAGTTGGGATATCCGGTGTCCCGGCCGATTTTCGAACAGGGCACCTCCCGAACACAAGTGTATAGAGTTGCCATAACACCAACCTGCTTGTTTAGTATATTTCATATTATTTTCTTCCATTCATACGTAATATTACTCTTACCTAATGCCATTATTCTGCCAAAAATCTCTTCTAATTCGTTCGTTGTGGTCAAATGACGTCATATCTACCTTCTTAAGTATCATTTCCAACCAACCACTTAAGCACACGCTATGAAGTATAGGGGGGAGTGGATATACAGGGTAATTCACCAAGTTTTACCCCGGCATATGGTACATAATCCTGGGGTTATTTTCTGCAATTTCCTTATAAACTTGTGGTCGATTTTCCATAGTTACAGAGTAACAATAGATTTTCGAAACGCATCATTGTGAACGCAGCGCTATGCTTCAGCGTGGGCGACCATACGTTCCAGTCAGCTATGTCAGCACATAAGGTAGACCGGTTTGAATGTTGCGCGTAGGTAGATAGGCAGAGCGGTTCATACGCNTAACAGGACGTTGTGTTGGTAACTTTGTGAAGTTAAGATGCCGTACACATTTTCCACTGTGGAATACGCCGATTTGGGGTTTATTTTGGGTGTATGTTATGGAAATGCGAGAGCAGCTGCTGCCGAATATCACCGGCGTTATCCTAATCGCTGGATTCCGAATCCTAAATTCAGCACATTAAGACAAACTGGTTCTCTTCGCATACAATACGAAGTCCTTAACATGAGTTGTGCGAAGAAGAAAACATTCTCAATGCTCAAGAGTGCAGTCCGCGTGCCAGTACAAGACGTCTAGCTCGGCGGTTCGGTGTGTCTCAGTCCACGGCGTCGAGGACTCTTCATGTGAACGGGCTGCACCCTAATCATTTACAGCAAGTACAACACCTACAACCAGGAGACCGTGCTCTTCGTCTGCAGTTCTGCAACTTGTTAAATGAAAATCGGCAGTTGTACCGCTTGATAATGTTCTGCGAAGAGGCACAGTTTACACGGGACGGGGTCAACAACAGTCACAACTTACATGTTTGAGCAGACAATAATCCCCGTGCCACGATATAATCGAATTTTCAACACCGATTCAGTGTCAATGTCTGGTGTGGTGTTCTGTATTGTCGCGTATCGGGCGTATATCGCGACAAATAAATTCTCGATGTATTCGATGTAGCGAATTTTATTTCACATTCGCACTTACAATCACCCAAATTACAATCTGACGATTACTGCTATCTGCAGTATCACAATTAGTACACTCCAATTGCCAGAATACAACTGACTGGCTGACTCTACGTCTCGACTCGGCGGCTGTCACAGTACAACTCAGTACAACAACTCAGTACAACTCTGGTAGCCACACTAGAACTCGAACTGATCGATACGCACTTATATAGCTGCAGTGCTTGCCTGTGGCGTAATGAGTGCCACGTCACAGTAGGACGTTGATTACGGTTACGTTAGCGTTGCGCGTTACGTCACCGCGTGACGTCACCGCGGAGGGGAGTGGCGGGGAGCGCTACGTTACCGTGGAGAGGAGGGGGGAGGGGGGTTCTCAGTCGCGCAACATGTTACAGTATGAGCAGCTAATCGGGCCATTCATTTTTCCTGGCCGCTTAACTGGCGAGATTTACCTCCACTTCTTAGAAGAAGAATTACCACAGTTACTTGAAGATGTTCCTCTGGCAACAAGACGCCGGATGTACTTTCAGCATGATAAGGCGCCTCCTGACTTCTCCCGCGCAGTAGCAGCTCACTTGGATCGGCATTTCCCACAGATGTGGATTGGTCGCGGAGGCCGTAACGCCTGGCTTTCCAGGTCGCCAGATCTAATGCCGTTGTCGTGTAGTGCGACATCAGGTAGTAAAGAGGTATCGTGTAGTGCGACATCAGGTAGTAAAAAGGTGTCATGTAGTGCGACATCAGGTAGCAAAAACTTTACTAGTAGGGGATAAAATTATATGGTAATTAAAAAGAATATTAGTACTGAATTATTATAACTTTTGTAAACTGTATATTGAGATTGTTTGTCAGACACAGGAAACCATTAATCTGTCTCGATTCTGTNACTGTAGTGCTTTAGAAGACGACAGGATTTACATAAGATTTTCAAAAATGTTTCCCTGCACGTCAACACAACGCGTCGCACACGTATGAACCGCGCACGTAGAATTCCCCAGTTCCACACGTTTGTTCCTTATTGTCATCGCCGTATCCAGAATACGTTCAAGCAACGCTTCACGTGTTTGTACCTTTACCTGGTACACAATGTCCTTCATCCAGCCCCACATGGAATAATATAACGGCGTTGCGTAGCCGGGCTGGTTACTCCGCCGTCGTCAGGTTAATTATAATTAATTATCTCAAGAAGGACGTTTGCCTAATATTACTGAATATCAGTAATGGTATTTTCAATATCTCGTGGGAAAGGACTCTGCCTAGACAAAAGTCGAAGGAAAACCGGAGAATCACAAGTTGAAGTTGAGTTGAGAAAGATGTTTATTAGAAGTTCGAAAAGTTAGATTAAAGGAAACAGATTGATAGAAGGGTGTGATATGCAACCTTTGGTATGTTTACAGAACGGGATGTTGAAAATAATGCAATTTTGTAACATAATATCGACCAAAAATGTTGCACAAAGCAAAATTAAGAAATTGAAAAAAAAAATGGTTTTAGAATGCTTCTTTCCTAAAACATTAACGATTTAAAAATTGTTTTATTATATTTCTAATTTGTTTTGACTGAAATTCGAAGAAAAAAAGATTTTTCGCCAGTTTTCAAATTACTGTATCTCTTCAATTATGAGTTGGATACCATTAGTATATTACAATTTTTTTCCAAATAACCTCAGGAATGCCCTCCCTAAGTTGGGTAAAACTTCATGAATCACCCTGTATAGATCCACATTCTCTTCACCCCAGCACTGGCTGCAGGCAAGTGGTCATCTTCATGAATATTTTCTTTCAGATCTTCCTTTCGGGGACTGCTGATGTAAACTTTGTCCTTCAAACAACCCCAGAAGGAAAACGAAAAGAATAGGCCCATGTGAACTTGCTAGCCTCTACAGGCAAACGTGCAGTGTTGGCAGTATCTGAGTCTCACAGAAACCAGCCATACGAGTCTTTCTTCGTCTGTTAACTCTGCAAAGTACTGCTCGACAACGACCTCTACATATCCTCCGTAATTAATTGTATCGTTAAAGAAACACAAACCCACCACTCCTTTTTGCAGTTACAGAACACCAGACACCCACTTTCACTGGATGGAGCAGGACTTAGTGGGTTAGATGTGGATTCCATGAAACCTACTACTGATTACCCTGCGTGTTTATGTATCACTGCAAGTGAAACCGTGCTTCATCAGAAAAGAAAGTCAATTGCTGATCGATTTCACCTTCGACGACACACTGCAGAAACCAACTGCAAAAATGAAGCCTGCTACCTGGAACTCGGGGGTGCAGGTCGTGCGTGGATTATTGCTGTTTTTTGGGGTCTAAGTCAGAAGTTGTGTTCCCATTCATGCACTAGACTTTGACACTCCAGTCTCCTGAGCTAGACATTTCAGTGATTTTCTAGGTGTATATTCAAGTCTGGTTCCGACGTCATCTAACTTATCCTCAGCAAGCACTCGATGCATATGTTTCTGTTTCCAGCTTATTAAGAGTCAAATTTTATTCACCAAATTGTGAACTGACTCTCTACTGGGAACTCTTTAATCACGAAATTTTCACCGACTATTTATCAGACCCGTATTTCACATAGGTATCCTGCAGAAACACATGCCTCTCTAGAGGATACCGCATCATGACGGAACACGTTGCTTACTAAATATGACTGAGAACAAACGACTAATGGAGATGAAATCTTCCCTCTCACTGCTGGCAAATTATACATTCCCACTCATGATGCGCACTGCTCACCGTTTTACATAATGCCGTCAAGCAGTCCACAAAATTAATAACGTCCTCTAATTCCAATCTTTATCGGCCATGAGGCAAACTGATTCATCGACAAGGTCTTTGTGCGCCTCGTAGCCGGCGGTGCACCGGTCGCCGTGGAGCGCAGAGCTGTGAACCGGTCAACAAAGTTAACAACCTACTTGTATATGCAGCGCTGTATTTTCTAAATATATTTTGCGGGAATCCGGCCATCAGTTATAATCTCAAGTTCGATACAAAACACCAGGAAATGTGCGACTTTCGACAGGTTCGACGGTATGCATAAGTACGTAATTTGCTTGTATGCGTACCTGCCAGTAGCGGGTTTCAGTTTCGGACAGATTGCTGCTGACCTTCGCCAGCATAATCATTCTTGGCTCAAGGCCCCCTCCGAATCCATGACCCTGTTCTCCTGTCTCATCACTCCGAGTCGTGGAACTCTCTCGCGCGTACTGGCTGCGAGGAAAATACTGTATAGCTTTCCTGTCTCCTACCACGGACCAAGCAGATATTTTGACTTCCGCTTTGTAATCTTGCAAACGTACGGTAGCCACGGCTGTTAAATCCCCATTCTCAGTTATTCCCTGACTTCTAGGTTTATGCGTAAGCTACAGCTTCTTATTTTGAGTTTTACTTTTCTTCTTAGAGATCACGTGTTAAATGTTTTTATTAACAAGGAAAATAACCTTATCACAGGCGGAGATTTTCTGATCCTGATCTTCAGCCTGACCATTCGGACTGCTCGTTCTATCAACCGTTCATTGGTTGTCGGGTCGATCGATCGAGTGCTCACTTGATTTTTCGATTAATATATTTGGAAAAAAACTATTTTACGGTCTTCTCGAGGAGTCAGGATGGCGCAGTCGGTTTGGTGACGGGCTACTGGCTTAGATGGCATCGGTTCGAACCCTGGCAAGGCAATTTCTTTCTTCACGTCTAGACGAAATCTGGAGCCCAGCAAATTTCCATGTCTTCATGTTTTAATGCTTAACTAATTAAGCACAGGGATAATTTTACTTTTGCCTTATAGTTTTCTTGAATATGATACCGTATAGTTGCCTCTAAATTCGGGATGTCACAACCAAAATTCATTACCGCCGCGAGGATTTCAAGTGTCATACATTCAGTTGCACTGCTTAAGTAGTGTATGTGATTAGTCTGTGGGCTATACGACCAAGGAAACCGCGTTCCATTCCCGGCAGATGGAAGATAATATTTCTCTTTTCCACAGTATTCAGACTGGCTGGGCCCACACACTTTCCTGTCTGATGAATAATGAAGGCCTTTCCGCCGAGCGTAAACCGGCCGGGACGTGGAGCTGATCACTTCCTCCATCCAGTGGGAAGGTTAAAAATTATGTCTGTTCCCCTATTCTTCTTCATGGCATGATGCTTAGTTAAAACACTAGGGCAACTTTACCTATCCTTTTTTATCTTATTCTATACTGACAAAAAAAAAACCATTTGTAAGAAGTAGAGGGGAAGTTATTATGTGCTGTACAAAGCAACGAGTATAGGTAGGCAACGCCGCAATAAACAACTTCTGGCTTAAGCGCGTGACAACATATGATCATTGGTAGGCAATGACTCAGCATACACGTTCCAGCAAACACGCCATAATAGGAGCTGTGTTCTCTGTATTTGCTAGGTTAATCAACAGTTTCGACAAAGTATATGTATTTTCTGTGTGGTTCCTACCACGGCTATATAACGAGGTTCACGTCCATGGGACTCGAACTCAGAAAGACAGCGCTGGCAAGGACCAGTAGCATATGAAAAAGCCAGACCCATCTTCCCGTCAGTGAGGGCGCCCCACAGAAACAAGACCGTATCTGTCAAACAGTAATAAATATCTTGTCATGAGCACTGACTGTCAGTCAGTCGCAATGTGACTTTGACTTGCGTATTGCAACGTCGTATCACTTGATTAACTGAGCTGTTATGGAATCCGTATTGCACATAACATGAATAACCTTCACAGTGCTGTGTAGCGCCGGGAAGTGATGTGTTCGTACTGTCAGTGTTAGTCCTCTCGCCTGCATCCTGTTGCTTTGTTGACTGAGATGTAACAAAAATCATTACCTAATCATGTATGACCTCTAGTGTTCTGGGTATTGCTGCGTGAGGAGTACTGCGTACCTACAGGCAATGACCTTCAGTTAAGTTAAGGCTGCTGGCATATTTAATGCTCTTAATATCGCGGTCGTTTAGGATATGATGCCGTATAGTTTTGTTCAGTATTTTTTAGTAACTTACTGCCTCCATCTCCACATTAAAGAAGCTCTTCTGTCCTGAAGGAAGAGGATATATTTTCCTACGAAACGTTTTTAGTCTATCCTCACTGCATGTTTATTATCTTTTACCGCGATTTTCTTGTCCAGCTAGTAATTATTTTTATTTAAGTTACGACAGCATTTTTGTTCGTACAATATTTTTAATGTGCAAGAAGTTTAATAGCGTCCCCATGTTTGTGTGACTGACCGTCTCTCTCTCTCTGTCTCTCTCTTTGTTTCTCTCTTGCAGTTAAAATCTCGAAAACTGGTAAACAGAATATTACGTACTTATACTGGGTGATTCTAACTCAACTCTGGTCCAATTCTTTCAACTGAACTGACAGAGTGAGAGTCAGAATTTCTTTACGACTGGCGTTTTACCGCCAACCAGTCGTTATGTCGACAACCCCTTGAGACTCACGACCAATATTTCTTCAACTAAACATTTGCGGTTATAGTCCTTATGTAACATCCTCTTTGACGACAAGATTACTCTATCGTTTACAATTGTTTCTGGTAAAAATTGGGTCAGGAGGAAATTAAGAGGAAATTGAATACGGGTAATGCTTGCTACAATTAGTCCAGAAGCTCTTGTCTTCTCGTCTTCTATTTAAAACATAGAAATTAAAATATACAAAGCTAAGAATGAGATGGGCGGGCTGGTAGCACGAATGGGAGCGAAGAGAAATGCATAGAAAATAATGTTGGGAAAGCCAAAAGAGGGAGACCACTAGGAAGAACAAGACGTCCGTGAGAAAATAATATTAAAACGCTAATTAGAGATATAGGATGGGGTAGTATTGACTGGAGTGATCTGGATCTCTCTTCCTCCGTCACTCTATGCAGTGCATGAGCTAGGCAAGTAACGTGCACCAATTTCGTATAAGAGGACTTTATTGACTTGCCTACTTTTAAAATATATGGGGCCGCATCGGTCACAAAAAGCAAGACGTCGTCGTGACGTATCCCCTCTGGCCACAGTACGAGCAGAAACGTCGACCTGTCGAAGAGTTTACAAATTGTGGAATGATTAACGGATTCTAGCACCTCACTCGTAAGCAGAAACACTTCACCTGGTCCGTCAATTTCCAAGGTTCCAATGATGATGTTTGCCACGTAGCGAGCCTCCGTATCGCAGGTCTCATCAATGGAAGCGAAAATCTTCCCATGCACTTTAGTCCTAATCATTTCCAGGATACTGTTGTAGCGCTGGGAAAGGTAGGGGATTCATCCGTGATAGAATGACCACAAATCACTTCCAGTCAAGTCTGTAATTCTTCAGAACCCAAAACGGAATATTTGCGGACACCTGAGCATCATACAGATCTGTGAAAAAATCCGATGACTTATTTCCGACTTCCAATGAACACCGTTGCAATAACATTTACACATATTTCTTTTTGTTAGTATCTACTTCAGTTATGGTAAACTGTTAGTGCGATGGATTGGCTTGAAGAAGTGATACCAATTCCCCAATGTCTGGTCTAAGTCATTAGCTCTAACGCTAATTCACAATCCAGTCACTTTACATTTCACTACAGCACGTAATGAGAATTCTCAGTCTGCTGTGTGTTCACCAGTCGTTGCCTGGTGACGGATCATAACAATTTTCTCTGCTTCCGTCCTCACGTTCTTACGGGCTGGCAACTGTCCCACACCTAACTCATTGCTGCAGTTGTCCTGCTTATAACGTCTCGGAACCGACAGCACAGAAAACACGTCTTTACATCTGTTGCAGTTCATTTGTTGCTTAGTGGACCGCGAAGAAAACACGATTCTTCTGTTGCTTGTGGGTAGCTACATACCAGCGGTCTCTGTATAAGTCGCTTATCTCGAGGTTGACGCATAACTGTGGATCTATATGCCACAACACTGCATTAGAGTGTAACAATTTACGCGAATGATCATATATACCTGAAGATGGCCCTGTGTGGCCAAAACATGTCGCTGAATTTATATGAAAGCTTGGAGTAAATTGTGATCAAACCAGTGACATGTGAAGCTGTACTGAAGACTGCATTGTGTGTTCCTGTGTAGAACTACACCAAGTGATCAGCTAATGTAGCGGTATGCTTAAATACAGTATCATGAACAGCAGCGAGCTCTGTGATTGACTGGCAGTGGCGTGCCGTCTGTCCCAGGGAAGTTGCAGCATATAATAATGACGAGCGCAACCACAACAGACCGACCCAAAAGGATGGGAGTAGTAGTGGCGCTCTTGAATCATATTCACAAGCATCTCGGGTTTTCTCCGTCCCACCAGGCGGTGACAGTACATTCATTCTTCCACGGCAAATTCCTTCCCAATCCCCTCCAAATAATTATTCATCTAAGACCTAGCGCACACATGCGATTTTTAGTTGGCCGATAGTTGGGCACGTCGCCGAGAAACATTGCGTTTAATGGGAGTGCGCACACATCACGATAGTTGTTCCAACAGTCTGTGAGCAGTTGGGTTCTACCTCAACTGCCCGCCGACCCAACTGTTGGTGATAACGCCGGTGTAAATGAGCTGTTATCGGAGTGCGCACATATACAATTGAAAATCGTGCCCGATTTGACCCTCAGTCAAAAAGTTGTGTCTTTTCCTGCCTGTCTTCGCGTTCGCTCTAGTTCTTCTAATTATAACATGTGGGACCAAAGCATCGAAAAGCTTACAGAAGAAGTGGAGAAGCGGCCAGCTCTTTATTTAAAATCACTCAAATAATATTCTGATACTATTCATAAGAAGGCGTTGTGGGAAGAGGTGTGTACCCCTCTGATTGAAAACTGGAATAGTCTGGCTACTAAAAAAAAACTTAAGGTAATTATCTATAATTTAGGAAGTTATAATCTTCTTATATAATATAGAGTGCCGTATATAATAATTTAAGACATTAAATTTCTGTTAAATATTTTAACTATATATATAGTACAGTTATTTCTATTTATTTGAAAAGTTTTCTCTAATATATTGCACATACAGTAGCTTTAGCATGATCAATTTTCATTTCGTTGACAATTCTCACTGAAGTGTAATGATTCAAATAACTTACGTATCCATAATGTTAAGTAAGAGAAAAATACTATTTTTGTGTGCTTTGTGTTTGCAATGGGACTCGCGGTAGCGTAGTTGGTTGAGGCAGTATGCTACAAGCCTGAAGACAGTGGGATCGAATCCCGATGAGGTCATTGGATTTTTCTCAATTTACCCAATCCTTCCAGCCGCATTATGGCCCTGTGGTCGACTCGGCCTCTAACAGAAATGGGTACCAGGAATATTCTTGGAAAGTTTTTGGCGATAAAGGGCGGCCGGCCGTGTAAGGCTGACAACCTTACCGTCATCTATGAGCAGGTTGTCTGGAAAATGTGGGAACCTCAACATGTCACAACCCTACGGCTTGGTACAGGGATACCTTTACTTTGCCGTTTTACTTTTTCTGTATTTGCAATAATAATTCTAGAAGTATTGAACTAAAATCTCCATCTTGTATTCTTGTACAAGATATAAACTATCGACACTCATTCTGCAAGAATTGAAAAATTTTGATGGGTATTGTCTCAGTTCATGGTACAATGTGTAAAATTGTCCTCTTAACAGACGTTCGCTATAAATAGGGTGACCCCAATACTCCCGCTCCCTTCTTTCCTTTATCTTAACAACAGTGCAAACACTGCTGCTGTACCGTACACATCCATGCTGGGACTCACCGACTGCTCATTGGCGCAGTTGTGGACAACTCAACATTGTATTTGTGCGCAGGACCCTCGGCAGTTGTTGGGCCTCCACGATAGTGCACAACTAACGGCCAACTAAAAATTACATGTGTACGCTAGGCCTAACGTTCATTCAATTCACACTATATATTCTACAAACCGAAGGCGCCGTCAAATAATCCACGCTAAATAAATAGCTAAATAAATAATAAACCATTGATCTACGTTAGAATTGGCATGTGCTCCACTTGAGACGTAAGCCAGGTACTTACCAAGAAGAAACGAAACGTGTCCATATTGCAGATAACTTGTTCAGTCCTCTTGCCTGCGTCCTGTCACTTTGTTAACTGAGTTGTTATGGAGTCTATGTTGTAAGTAACCATGAGTGACTTTCACAGTGCTTCGTAGCACCGAGGTGTGATGTGTTCGTCCTGGCAATGTTCTGACTTCTAGCATGTATCTTGTCACGCTGTTAACTGAGCTGTTACAGTGATCAGTACCTAATCACAATTGACCTTCACAGTTCTGCGTAGTGCCTCGTGAGTTGTAGTGTGTTCCTATTGGCAATGACCTTCAGTTAAGTTAACGCAGTTCGGGCATATACTAGTGCTAGTGTTAGAGCTGTTAACATCACGGTCGCTTAGGATATGAAACCGTGTAGTTTGGTTTAATATTTTGTAGTCACTTACTCTCTCCATCTCTATATTAAGAAGCTGTTCTGTGCTGAAGGAAAAGGATATATGTTCCTCCAAAACGTCGGCACCTTTATTCTCAGAAACTAGTTGAAGTGGTGTAGCTGATGACCTGTACTCAGGACGTAGTAGGTTCGAATCTCAGGCCGAACATCGGGTATCTTGATGGTTTTCATTGTTTTCCTCAGTCTCTCGACGAAACTGAGGATGGTAGCTCTAGTAGGCTACAGCCGCTTCGTTCCAGATCCTCTTCTGTCATTCATTCATTGCTCATCTTATAATACGACGCTATGTAGTGTAGGTACTGAAACATGGCCGCAAAATGACCCACAAAAAATACACAACGGCACATCCCAGAAGTTTGCTCAAGCCATAAGTTTTCTGACTTGTATGTGGAAGACACTGGGTTCGAAACTCAACCCAAACACCGGTTATCCTGACGGGGGCATTTTCACAGCACCTCCAAGAGAATTTCGATATAACAGCTCAAATTACATCATGACCTCTCCCGTCCACAATTTTCAAGTAATCAATCCTTAAATCGTCGTATCATTCGATGTCATATAACTTGAGATACTTACAGCGTCGTTAAATAGACCGTAAATAAACACGTCATATAAGTTGGTGATGTTATCACCGAGAGAATATTAGATTTTATTTTTTGGCGTGTAGAGCCTTTGCTATGTAACGACCACGAGATGGGCGAATATACCAGGGTCGTTCCTCGGCTAAGGGTCGGTATACGCGTCCCCGCGATCCAACCAAAGGAACGTCTGTTGCTAGGCAGGAGATTCTTAATAATGCAACAGTTGGACTACAACAACGGAAGAGGTGTGTTTTTCACGTGGCCTGTGACGAGAATTTATCTGCTGGACAAGGTTAGGGCTTAGTTGGGGCCCGTTTGGAGGCGAAGTCAAATACCTCCAAGGTAGACCTGCAGGTCGCAGGAGGAGACGAGAAGGGAATCCAGTGCCTGGGAGTATAACTGGGCCATCTAGTACCTAGAGGATATAAAAACGGGGACCTGGACCTGTAGGTTGGGGAGTCTGGAATAGGAGACAGTAAAATATGGTCATGATTCCCGCTGGACTCGGGCCTGAGAATGACTGCGCTGGTGAGGCCCAGCGGCATTTGTAAACGAGAGACCTATCCTCTCGTCAGGGAGGATGTTACATGAGTATGACACAATGTGTTCAGTTGAAAAGAAAATGATGGCCGTGTGTGTCAAGGGGCTTAGCGGCAAGACGAACTGATTATCGGCAAACCGTGCAGCGTAGGCTGTAATAGACTGAAGACACTAGTCTGTGTGCGTCGGTGATCTGTAAAACATAGTCTCTAGACGTGAGCGTGTAAGTGGGCAACAAATCGAGTCAACAATCCCAACTCCGTAAGTCATACACATGATGATAATATACGTTTGTTCCTAGGTGATGAACAATAAAGCTACATATTGTGTCTTAGTTTATGATAACGATAAGCGATTGAAATTTCTCATTAAACACCATTTTTTCGTACAGATTAAGAAAACAGAATTCTGTTGTTACAGATATTTTCGAGATTTTCAATGGCCCTCTCTAAGTCTCTCTCTCTCTCTCTCTCTCTCTGTCTCACAAAATATGGAACCTTGAAGATTCGAGGTTGTCACGATAGCAAATATCAACTTTACGAACTTTTTGGATGTTAAGCTATATGATTGGTAAGTTGGTAATTACATTTCGGTGTAACTCGCTGCCTTCATCTTCACTGAAGATATTGTAGTCTGAAGATGGAGGCAGTAGGATGTCCAAAATACTGGTACGTCTGTGCCGAACTAAACGGCATCACATTCCAGAAATCTGTAATCTTAGCTTCGTAGTACACGTGTCGTCCTTAGCGAATTTTCAGTTTCATTTTCACCTTGAATTTATTTTGTTGTGATGGGTATCGTATTGCATCTTATATTTTATCAGATAACAAAACCTAAAAATAAGATAACAATACCAGGATTAAAGGTTATCTCTGCACACAAAACATTTTAATTCATTAAAATACAGAGTCTTCAGTTTATGACGATGAGGAAGCTACATCTTTTATGGTCTTAAAGTGGAAGCATGCAGACTTTTGTTATGTACAGCAATAAACAAAATTAGAAAGAATGCGTGTCCATATAGAAAATTGTGTACTGATTTTTGGAAACTTTTTTTTTTTTGTTCTTTGTTGAGTTCACACATTTTAGGGTTCTAGTTTCTAGGATACGGACACACACATGCACAAGCGTGATTTTTGAGACCTCCAGGACATACATTTTCTCGGGCAGACCCTATAAAATGGGACCATATTCCGGCGCTAAAACGGCCCATTTTTTAAATTCCATCTCTGTACATGGCATGGAAATACATTACCTATAACTGAGAGAATGAGGAAGTAAGTTACCTTAACACAAACAAGTGCGCAAGTACATCACGCCACACTTACGTTTACTCGTATACATTTTTCTATACCTGGTTTTCAGCTGACAGATCCTCTGAAAATGTGGCACCGTTCAAATGCGTGGAAACAGCAGTAACAAATCAAAATTTGTTTCAGAAGGAAATTAAGAGGAAATTGAATTCTGGTAATGCTTGGTACAATTCAGTCCAAAGGCTTTTGTCCTCTCGTCTGGTGTCCAAAAATATAAAAACTATAATTTAACCTCTGATTCTGTATGGGTGCGAAACTTATTCTCTGACTTTCAGGGAAGACCATTGAATAAGAGTGCTTGAGAACAGAGAGCTGAGAAGAATATTTGGACTGAAGAGAAAAGAAGTGAAGAGAGAATGGAGAAAAATGCACAATGAGGAGCTTCAGATCTTGCACTTTCTCCAAGTATAATTAGAATTATCAAGTAAAAGAGGGTGATATGGGCACGGTACGTAGCACGAATGGAACGACGAGAACTGAATATAGAGTAATGTTTGTAACCACGAAAAGAGAGAGACCACTAGGAAGAACAAGGCCTAGATGAGCGGATAATAATAAAATGCTTCATAGAGGGATAGGATGGGGTGGTATGGACAGGATTGATCTGGCTCAGGACAAGAACCATTGAAGAGCTCTTATGAACACGGTAATGTTCTTCCGTTTTCCATAAATTGCTAGGAAGCTTTTGAGTAACTGCACAATTGGCGGCTTCTCAAGAAGGGCTTACGTCAATGAAGTTAGTTTAGTTTCTGTGAAATATATGAAGGTTATGTACCCACTGACGTACAAGCCAACGCTTTTCCTGGGGTATCATCTCCAAGGGGAACAAATTTGGGTTTCCCATTTCATTTCTTACGGCTCGCCATTTGGAAGAAACAGCGTGGAACAGGTGGACAGACAGACGACATTGATACACATTGATACATAATATATTGTAACGTGTCTGGAATCCAGAAGAGTCACTTATATGGAAACGCTAGAACAGACCGTTGCATAGGAAACAACAATCGCTCTATTGTGGTTCTAAGAGGAGTCTCCATGGTTATAACAAAAGGTATGCATTCCCATATATAAAACATATCGTTTCTGCTTCGTGTTCCGTATATCAAAAGGTAAAGTTTTCCATGTAACAGGCCGTGGAGGCACACAGACTTGTCAGCCGTCGAGGCTCCCACATTCTCTAGACAATCGGCTTACACATAGGGCGGTTGATTTTAAGCCTTACACGCCACCCGGCCGTCCTTTACCCCCAGAAAGATTCCTGGTACTCGTTTCTGTTAGAGGCTGAGTCGATCCCAGGGTCATTGTGCGGCTGGAAGGATTAGATAATTGAAATATCGAGTGATCTAATGGGGAATCGAAAGGGCGACCCTTCGGCTGTAGCATAGTGCCTCATTCAACTTCGCTACGGCGTCCCGCGCTCCTTTTCCATGTACCGGACCTAATAGCGAACGCGCTCGAGCGAATTACGTATTCTTGCCAAGTGCCTTACAAGTGTCATTAAGTCTCTACGCCTACGCCTACGCCTCAGTTTGTCCTTCGCAATGTGCTGGGCAGTTGCATGTGAGGATCCTAACTTGCGCTGTCACTAAGCAAAAACAGAACTCCCTCTAGCAACTGTACCCCAGTAAGAGTTCACATCTTGTACTACGTGTAAGAAAGGTGGGTATAATCTGTCTCTATTAGACGATGTTCAGCCTGTCCTTTCTGCATTTTATTATCTGTAGCCACGGGTTTCTTATCAGTCCAAAACTGTAGGCTAATATTTATTTTTATTGAAATTATCACTGGCTTTTTGATTGTACAATCTATTCTTGTTGCGTCCCTACCGATAAAATGCAAAAACATTTATTTCCGTCGCCATGTTTGTGTGATTGATCTGATATCTCCTCTCTCTCTCTCTGCAAATAAAAGCTCACGGAATATTGTGTACTTATACTGGTTGTTTCTAAATTATTGTCAGCATTTCCGTTTATAGGCCAGGGAAGCCCCAGTAGTACTTTAGAGTCATTCTGTACATTGCGAAGATTTAGCAAAATTTGTCTATTTTGAAATGTGTCCAAAATCGGACAGAAATAATGAACTCTTCAAATGGAAACTCAACACGGGTTTCAGCGACTTGGCAACAAACGTTTCCAACAAAGCTGTAGCAGGAATGAAACTTGTACTTTATGCACAATTCACGGTAGTACTACAGAGATATGAATCCACAATTGTTATGCTATACACACTTCGAAACATAGTGGTAATTATATGGACCAACGCTTTAACATTAAAAAGAGCTTCCATTTCCCCAATACGATGTAGTTATGTGTTTGCTATAATTCCCGAGGTAAACTAATATTTCCCTAAACATCATTAAACTGTTGGTTTAATGTGATCTAGACAAATTGCGTTGTGAGTGACCCAGGAACTGAATTTTTAAATAAATAAATTTGTAAAAACTACTGGATTCAAAATGTGAATCTACGAGGCATTCGTCCAAGTTGAATACTTAATCTAACATTTTCGTGCGAAAATTAATCCTGATTTATAGAAATGTGCATCCTGCATACCTGCTATTTAGGATATATAACAACCCGTTTACAAGCAGACAGTAAAAATTTGTTGGTTGTGTTCTTTTTCCTTTCACATGTTCCGACCGCATGCGACCATTATCAGGTGAAGACGGAAGTGTAGTTTTCCCTGGGCTTAATTATTTAAGCACTATGCCATGAAGACATACTGGGAAGTGAAAGTACAGCTCCGCCTTCCTGAACTTCGGCAATAGACAGACGTGATTGGTCTGCTTCACGCGCCTTCCGCTTTACCCCCGACGAAAGAGCACCGGATACCAATTGGTTAGGATGCTGGGAGGGTGTCCCCAGTGTCGGTCTGGACTCTGTGCAGACTGAATATAAATAAATTTAACTCAAACTTATATAGAATAAGCAACGACTCGGTAAATATACTCGTATCCCCGCTGCAAAGAATATGTAAACAACAATCGAGTAACTTCCGTTGCTCAGCAACGGCACTGTAAACACGCATTCCCAAGATTCGAGAAGCTGTGTTTTGTGCATGGCTCGTGCAAAATGGTTATAAATAACAGTTCAGTTTAGAAGAGTTAGTCTACTTTCGAGACGCAAGCCTGCCAGGATATGCTTTTGGGAGCAGAGGAATTGAAATGTATTGGCCGTTGAAGAATAATAGCAAGAAAGGAATTAGGCTGTGGAAAGAAGACTTCATATTTGTTTTGAAGTGACGGTGAGACTGTTATAAATCCGTTGCCAGGATACGACTAGTGAAGGCTGAGTAGGATAGTGTGTGTGTAACTGTGAACTGTAAAGTACGTAGATCAGCGATAGCGCTCTATTGTCTATAGTCCGAAGCTGTGATTGAGGTAACAATAAATCCAATCATCGAACCCAAAACCCGTCTGTCAATAACGCAGTCCCCTACACGTGACTTCATAATTTCGACAAATCGGATCACATGCAACTTTGTTAAATACCCGAGAACAATATCAAGGATCATTAAGCAACCTGTAACTGAGCTCCACACAAATATACCGCTCAGCCACTCTCACTATGGCCCAGTTCTTCCAGTCTACTACCTCCGAAATTATACTAATTATATAATATTCTGATTAAAACTGTGTTCGGTTACATAAATAAAGTTAAATTTAGGGACGAAAATAATTTACTGACAGATGAAGTGACAATGATTATAAATCGTGTTGTGGTATATTGGAGCAGTGCCTGCTTTATGGTTGAGTTGAAAAAATTAGATTGTTAAAATTATGTAAGCTATTGTAGGCGTGGTGCCTTTTCCTGTGGTTCTGTATTGTATGGGTGTGAAACTTGGTTTCTGATTTTAAGGGAGGAACGTAGACTGAGGGTGTTTGAGAACAGGGAGTTTAAGAGAATAATTGGACGGAAGAGAGATGAAGTGACCTGTAATGGTAAAGCTATCCCTGTAACAGGCCTCTGAGGCCCATAGGGTTCTGAGACGTTGAGGGTCCCACATTATCTAGAAAATCGGCTCAAAGATGGCGATAAAGTTGTCAACCTTACGCGGGGGCTGCACTTTACCCTGAGGAAAATTCCTGGGTCTCATTTCTGTTAGAGGCTGAGTAAAATGAAGTGACAGGAAGTTGGGGAAAACTGCATAATGAGGAGCTTCATAATTTGTACTCTTCGCCAAATATAATTAGAATGATCAAGTCAAGGAGGATGAGATTGGTAAGGCATGTAGCAGTAATGTGGGAGATAAGGAATTCATAAAGGATATTGGTGGGAAATCCAGAAGGTAAGAGGCCACTATGAAGACCAAGACATAATTAGGTGGACAATATTAAAATGGATCTTATAGAAATAGAATTGGGTAGTATGGACTGGATTGATCTGACTTAGGATAGAGACAAGTGGATGGCTCTTATGAGCACATTAATGAACCAACGGGTTCCATAAAATGCTGGAAACTTACTGAGTACTTGCGCAATTGGCGGCTTCTGAAGGAAAGCTCTGCAGCTTTGAGTTAGCCACTGATTGGGCTATTGTATCTGCCACGGGTGATTATGACGCTGGAGAATTTGATGGAATGAATATAATCAGGGGAAACCGAAGTACTCGGAGAAAACCCGCCCCAGCGTCACTTTGTCCACCACAAATCCCACATGACCAGACCCGGGTTCGAACCCGGGCCACAGCGGTGGGAAGCTAGCGACTAACCGCTTGAGCTATGGCGCGGCCTTGAGCTATCTACTTTGTTAGTTAAGTAGTTATAGAATGATTTTGCTGCACATTTCATAGCTTCATGCATAAGGAGATTGGGTTTGAGCTCCAGGATTCCTTGTGTATGCTTAAGCCAATTAAAAACCATTTAAACCCCGGGATGAAGTGGGAAGCTCAAAAGGAAATAAGTGAGAGACTGTTTCCCCACGGACTCCACATCGCAACGGGAATTTTCCGTGGCAATGCGTTAGAGCAGGAAGAGTGATCTTCATTTCGCTTCCCTTGGCTTTCTTTCACAGAAAAGTGTCCTCTACCACTGAATTAATTTCAGGATAGTTCAGATTTGGAAATCTGACGTGTGTTGACAATTATTAACCCAAGTTATCATTAAGAAGTTTCAGTCCAAAATTTGTTGTAGCTTTTCTATGCTGTGTTAAGAGTCTCTAAGGGCCACGTTTATAGTTGACACTAATCTCTAACCTTATAACTAAAACATTTAAAAACTTTCCCTTAGTATTTTATCATTCTAAGATTTTAGGATATTGATTGCATTGAAAAATGTTTACGTCAGATACCTCACACCACAGGTTACCCTTAAATATCTTGTCACTGTATTTTTTGAAGTGCACAATTACACCCCTTTCCTACGAGGACACATTCCTTGCCCCTTTTTGCGACACGTTTAAGCTATCCATTGATTTAAAAAGATCTGTGGCCACAGAGCCAGACGACTGATGTATGGTTCTCCGAGATGCGGCGCGTTGAGATCTAGCCTTATTGAACACAGGACGATTTTCAGTTGCCGATTTCAGCATCACATATGAAGCATTTTCTTTGCGCAAGTTCACACTGCTACAAGTAAATGGCGTTGGCTTCACAGAGAAGGAAGGAAACAATTGTCACACTAGCAGCAGTTGCCGAGGTATGAGCCTGTCACGTTTCAAACGAGATATGTTACAATCTATCAATAGCCCGTGCGCCAGTTATACAGGGTTATTCATAAGTCTGTTAAACATTTTAAAAATTCACAACAAATAGTCTATGGTAATTCTTACGTCGATAAAGAATGCATATGTTGAAGTTTTTTTAAAAGCGTCCACTGTCTGCTAATCTCAGGCATCTTCACAACCGTATCACCGCTCCTATGGCTCTGCTCAACCGCGATATGCTGACACGGGTGTGGGGTGAAATGGATTATCTCATAGATGTCTGCCGTATCAGCAAACGTGGACACATTCAGCATCTGTGAACTATGTAAAGAAACCTTGGTGGGTTTATCCCCATTTCAGTGTAATACAGTGTAAACTTTGGTATCCGTTGCGTAGTTTTTTTACTGTAAATGTTCGAAATATTTTACGGACTTATGAATAACCCTGTAGAACCGTGCGTTTAACTGGAGCAAAACAATAAGCGGAAGGCTTATTGCACATGGAAGCTTGTAATTTCTGCGCGTTTCTGCATTTTATTGCCATCTGTAGGAGAACAAGTCATTTACAGCCGGTCACATGGCACGATCGGCAGTGGCACGCAATAAAATTAAGCCTATCGGGTGACGGGATTGGCGATAAATGGGTTAAGCCTAATTATGTGCTTAGGTCTCATACGTAAATCATTTTTATTTTACAGCATTTTCTTACATTTACTATGAAAATAAGTTGTGTACATATAATACAAAATTAAGGAACATGAAGTGAATGAAATTAAATGAAGAAATGGACATCATAAAATAGGCCAAACTTCTTAAGGAAACACAGGTCCAAGAAGTAACAATATTATTATTTAAATTTTTAATGAAGCTTGAATATATTTTACTGCACTGGAAGGGGAAAGGATAATTTCATTGGTACTACTTTCTATTACATAAGGTATACTAAAGATTAAATATATACAATGAACTTATAATACTTTGCAACAACATTTCCTCTTGAGTAAATGGAACAGCAGTATTAGATGTTCATTATCTCAATCATTTTGTAATTTTGTTGCATTTTTTACTCTTTGCTCAAGCCCAATCCAGAACCCCCCATCTATTGTCATATTGAAGCCACTCTTGGATATTTTAATTGGAATTGGTGTCTTTGGGACAACTTTTAGGTTGAAGCGGGACAACAGCTGTACCAATGCTATCTTGGCTTCCATAAGTGCAAATCGGCTCCCTGGAACATAATGAGAAGAAACCATTAATTGGCCTATATATCGACTTTTGGAATACAGTGCTGGGTGTTAACCACGAAGAAACGGGACGACTGAAGGCAGTAAAAATGAAAATCTGGCGGAAATAGTTGACAGTAGCAATTCTGCTTTCCTTGATGTTTTCAATCAATGCAGGTAGCTCTTGATTTCAAATGGCACACATCACAAGAGCTCAGGGATGGAACTTTATTTCTCTCATGAAATTTCATGCTCTAAGAGTGAAGAGACATACCCTCACTGGTGAAATTTCATGATCTTGGTATTAGGAGTGAAACTTCACGTAAACCTTTTCCATGGTTACTTAATTATTACCTCAAAATCTGTATTAGGTAGTATAATATTACAATATACACTTTCCCATATTAATTCTGTCCACAGAAAATTTTGCAGATGAGAGCTCAGAAGACATTTTTAGACCACTTTGGCCTCTCTCTCACAATATATGAGATATACTCGTATATCACATAAACCCTGTGGCCACATCGAAACATTTAGTTAGGCAAAGAACAGAGATAAAAGGAAATGTTGCGCAGAGGATGTATGTATATGTACACTGGTATGTATATGTAGTTTAAAAATAACAGACTTATGGAAAGAATTGAAGGTGTAGACGTAAAGCTAGGAGGTTATGAGGTATTCATGCAGGAGTGAAAGACAGAAGTATGAGAACAGTGAACATGCATTAAAGTAAAAGTCTCAAGAAGAACAAAAAGGAAAGATTAGTATTTAAGGCTTTGAGTGCAGTAGAGATTTGAATTGTTGCCTTCTGAGTCGTGGTACCACCAGTGGCGTGCGGTACTATTTTAGGTAAGGGAAGCAGTGGTACCTAATAAACGAACTGATAGCAATCAACTCACCAAAATTTACGTCACTTATTGAGTCAATAAGCTCGTTTTGTATTCTGTTCCATAAACCTGTAAATACTGTACTGTTCTCAANATATCACCAAACGCAGTCTTGTTCCATACATTTTTTTTTAGAAACAATAGGCATGGCCAACAAAACTATTTTCGTATATTACGGCAACCGGATAGCCGCTCTGATTTAGATTACTATTCCAAATTAAATTTGGTTTGTTCTTTAAGTTCTGGCACCTCTAATGTCAGTCGTCCTCTTTCTATAATTATTTTCTTTTCAGAAAAGTCCCTGCTATTAAACCTCCGTTTTAAAAGGCTTTCGATTGCACAGTCGCAGTCGCGTTGTCTGCCAGCATTCATTTTAGCTATAGTCTGTGCGTGTAGTCTAATCACGCCCCTGGCCGTGTACCGCAGTAAGAGATTTGCTTCCCTTAAACGCAGATAGCGTCTTTCTGATGCGTCAAAATACGATCACAAATACAATCTTACGCCATCTAAATATACGCTTACAATCTATATAAATAAAAATGTAAATGTTGGTTTGGCTCTCCTCGAAGATCTCCGAAAGTTCTTCACCGATTGCTTCGAAATTTTGACACAGCGTTGCATTCGAACACGCGCGTTTTTATATGCTTATTATGTAGATGTCACACGTGACAGGTAAAAACATGTAAAAGTGTTAATTGTATTCAATATTAATATACTGTAACGTGTTACACGTCGAATACCAACAGATCGTTGCCTAGGAATAACCGTGGCAACGAACTGTTGAATAGGCGGGTCGTTGCCTAGGAATAACCGTCGCAACGAACTGTTGAAAAGGCGGGTAGTTGCCTTGGAATAACCGTCGCAACGAACTGTTGAAACAGCGGAAATAATGCATTTCTGCGGCAACGAGCACAGAACACGTGAAATGGAACCCTCGGCGAAAGTGCCCTCTATTGCTTTCGAAACCGGGTTATTATAGTCTAGCTCCGAAGAAATTTTCGGTGATACTGGACCTGATAATACTCCAGCTCCGAAGAAATTTTCGGTGATACTGGACGTGATAATAATTGTGCTAGCTGGTGTAAAAGTGAGCGTTCAATAACTTATTCGCTGAATCCGTGACGTGCGTGGAAGTTATATCGTAAGTCTTGTTTATTTTTCGTTGTTTTTCTTTTCGTTTTCTAAGAACAGGCTTAGGTCGTCGTACTCGCGGAGCGGAAGTAATGCGTCGAGTAATTTAAAATCAAACTGGGGAAGAACGGGCAGGCTGAGCCATAGCAAGGCGTGGCCGGGCACAGCTAGTATTTTAATAAAACTTAAGGTTACCTATAACACCCAACAAGACTGAAATCACGTATAAACAGTTAATTTTCACATAACCATCGAAAGAACACAGGCCTTCCCTTCCATTTCACAGGTATTCGCCAGAAAACCGAAAGTTGTTTCGTTGCCCACTTCGTGTGCGACGAACTTTAACGGAGAACAACGAAGGAAACTTTGTCCGTCCCGAACAAGCAAGGGAAGGGAGGAGGAGGAGCCATGTGCCTTGAGCAGAAACGCGCGCTAAATGACAATTTTCAAATCCTTATTATCCAAATTGAATTATTTATACATGACTTTTTTCTTTTCGTTTCAACACTACTGAAGCAATGCTTCCCTTGCTTCGATGCACGGCAAGCCACTGGGTACCACCTAATTCAGTGGACAGAGTGCAGTGACTTTTAGTATAAAGCCGCTACTGCTTATGGTTACCGGTGTGTTTTAAAGGCTTAAAGTAACACTAATCCATTTGCTTTCATGTATTTTCCATTCATCAGTCATGGATACATATAAATATAATTCAACTGGTTGGGTGTTATAATAAAGGGCCCGAATGCTGACCCTGATTTACACAAACCACTTTTAGACTGAGCAAACACAAGATTCTGGCTTGTATTCAACAGGTTTCCGGATATAATTTCGGTCGGGGCACTTGACTATTCGTAGTTTTTCTTGGTCCCTTCAAGCAAATTCCGGTGTAGTATAATTGCTGCTGTGTAAAATGAAACACCACGTCATAAAGTTGTATGGGAGAGCGGAGATGTGACTCCAAACAGATTTAAAATCTGCACTAGATGTAGGTAAGTAACAAGTTCCACGCTCCGGGCATTTGATTCCTGGGAAACAGATCCCGGCACCCACAGAATCAGCGGCTGAATGGGAGCCACAGCCGGTCTCGTTGTTGTGGACAAAAGCATTCTTTGTTGCTGCAGGGAAACGAAACCCGATTTTACCGTAGTCCAATCCATTGTATCCTTGCTGCATTTACTGAGCTGTACGTGAAAATTAAACTTGAAGCGAAACTTATTACGATAAGACCAAATGCAAATTTACACCGCGTGATAATTTGGCAATCTGACTGAACTGTATTTGTGTGGTAAGTTCTCATTAAAACTGGAGTGTTATTATGACGAATGCAACTTTTCACAACCTTTCCCCAATTATTTATTTCTGAACTCATGCTTAGCACCAACAAATTCATTTGCAGGATGAAAAATGGAGATCGCTTAAATGTAAATTTTGTGCCATCTTCTGTTCATATTCGCGAACTAGTAAAATACATGTCAGATTTGAGGTTTTCACGGCTTGAAAGACTGCTTTCTTCATAGTATAATACATGTGAAAGCATTTAAAGACGGCAGCACCCTGTTGTAACGTCGTGGTGGTAACTTGCATTTGGTGCAGAGGTCGCGTGTGTTTCCTTCCATGTGCTTTCCGTCTAATTGTGTGAAGCTATTGAGGTTCTGTAGTCTAACCGTAAGCACATTCCAACAAATAAGCAAACAGAGCTCCCACAATAGCACGTCTGTGAACTGCCAGAAGAACTGTGTCTCAGACTTTGAGGTTATGTCATCATTAGCCATTTTCTGCGTACAATGTGAACCAATACCGACATATCGGAGATACCGTACGTACACAGAACTCTTCCTCCGTAAGTTTGCCCGCTCAATGTATGTCTTTAACTCGTATTTTTAATAGACAGTAAACATTACTTACCAATACAGTTCCTAGGGCCTGATCCAAATGGCAGATATGTGCAGGCTTTGATGTTTCCTTTATTCTCATCACTAAACCTTTCAGGGTCAAATTTCTCAGGATCGGGGAAGTAGTCTGGGTCATGGTGGAGGGCATAAATGGGTATGTAGACACCGTCTCCGGGTTTTAGGGTGCAACGTGGTTCAGCCGGCAGTGTATATTGCTTGACGCACCTCCTGTCTACCAACACTGCAGGAGGATACAGACGGAGAGTTTCTGTAACATAAACCACAGGTGATAAAACGATATCGCTTCACAGAAAGGATGCACTTTTCAGGATATAATTTACTTACTTTCAATATATATTTCTAAAATACGTGCCACGTTTATCCGACATTCAATAGAGCACCGGGCATAGCCGTGGCTTTACCAACGCAAAAGAAGGATGGGAAGATACATTTTGCAGCTGAAGATGCATGTCAGAGAGAGGATGCCAAGGTGCTGTAACATTACAACTGCAGTGTTAACCTCAATGGAAAGTGACGTCATGAAACCAGAAAGACGATGATTCGACCAATGATATGCTTCGATACATTTTGCTCGTGGAGACAAAAATGGCGAAGTAGGCTGTTGCAGTTGCAGTGATTATAGTCGTGACATTAACGCTCGGGCTAGAAGTGCTTTACTGTATGCCCGGAAATTGTTATGTCTGTTTTGTTCTCTTGGCAACAGTGACGGTCAGAAAGACAGGTAGAGCGAATGAGAGGGCGGTCTGAAGTGAAGAAGAGGGAAGTAGAGTGGAGCTGATTTGGCAACGGGGCGCACAGTCTGATACATTTTAGCATCTCACAGCGGTGATTGTGAAGTTTACTATCTTTTTGTATGTGACGCAGTGTAGACTAGTACAAGTTTGTCGACAGTTCAGATGGTGGTAATGCGTCCATATTAAGGGTGGAAGACAAGAAACAACCTGGACCCACTCTAGGAAGACTGCACGGCATCATACAACAGACGATAATATTCTTCGGGGAAGACATTCCTGGTAAAAGCAGTGGAGGAAATGGATCCACGTTCAAGTATTTTCCCGTGTTTCTGATTTTATTGGTCGGGCTAGTACAGGGCCTGACATTTCGTAAAAGAGTAATGGTATGATACATGACATTTGCAACCACAAACCCTGGTCGTGATCAGGTAAAGTAACTGAGCTTCTGCGAAATACCTGAGACCACCATGTCCAGGTACTTCATGCCGTGGACTGCTTCGTATGTAAGCTTCCCTCCGTCCTCTTTCAGCGTTTGATCAATCTCATCTTGGAGGCGTGACTGAATATCTGGATGCATGGCCAGCAGGTGTGAGGCAAAGCACAGGAGTGTGGAGGCTGTGTCAAAGCCGGCCAGAAAGAACAGAAACGCTTGGGCTGTTATGTCATCGTCGTCCCATTCTGTTGTGAGAACACAAGACAACAAACAATTTGACACCTCTCTAATTGCCACTCTCTCAAGTAAAGCTTATCCAACAAACTGAATTTCCATCACTAAAAGCTCGCAACAAAAACAAAACCGTTCATCACTGAAGATACAGTAATAACATTTTACAATTATAACAGTTCATTTAGTTTACCTAGTTTTAACTATTGGAACCAACACTGTACAACTACAATTAACCAAAAGGCAGCTCGTCTGCCTCTTACAAGTATAGTTAAGAAAACATGAGTTCGTCTGCCTCGTAAAATTATAATTAACCAAATATCAGTTCTGCTACCCTATGCAACAAGTATAATTAATCAAACATCGGTTTCTCTGCCGAATCAGACATAATTAACCAAATATCAATCCGTCTGCCCCTCTGCTCCATCTCCACCCCTCGCGTGATTCTCGTAAATTCGACTTCACTCTTCACAGAAAATATTATGTATCAGTCATAATCACCAATCTCGCTGCTTTTCAACATATTCTCCCTTTACACAAACATAAGAGGGTCAGTTAGTAAATAGATCACAAATGGCTATATAACGTAAAACCTGTGACTTTCGAACCTGTAAAAGAATATTTATTTCTCGACATATCCTGCACTAACGATATATTTCTCCCACCGCTTTACCAGTGCATAAGAACCCGCAGCATAGAAGTCCTTTGACTGTTGTCTCGGGCACTTCCGCACCTTTGTTTCAAGCTCTTTGTCATTAGCGAAACCTTTTACACTAAGGTGGTGTTTCAGCGGAGAAAACAAATGGAAGACACTAGGGGCCAAGTCCGGGCTGTAAGTTGGCATGTTCTAAAGGTACCCATTCCAGTTCTGAATTTAATTTTTCTCGAACCGTCAGTTCTCTGGGCACCCACCGTGTGCACAGTTTTCCGAAACTTTAACGAATGTTCATTATGCTGTATGCAAAACCATGGGAACATCCTAGTGCAGTAGCTACACTGTTTGTCGCTATCCTCCTGTCCTCTCGAATCAATTCTTCCACCCGCGGCACAGTTGCTTCTGACGAAATCTGAACAAGTCGACCTAGGCGGGCATCATCTATGAATTTCGAACTTCCTTAAAGGAATTTCTCAACCCAGCTGTGAACAAGTTTACGCTTCAGACACTTGCAACCTCAATTATGAAACATTTATTTATGAATATTGCTCGCATTGTGTCCTCTTGCTTACATAATACACAACAGAACGCTGCTCTTTGGTAGTACACCCCTAAAGTACGGTCGCCATTTTGACTAATGAAACAAGCCTCTGAGAATATACATGCGCATCTGCTACGTAGACTGTTATGAAGCTTGACTGAGCTGCTACCTAGTGATACATATAGAAAATCTCTTATGTCTGTTACGGCTGTTTTACTTTAATTTGTGAAATATTATTCCTGAGTTTTCTTCGCACTTTCTATCGTCCTGGAAATTTACTGATGTATACAGCACAAGAGGGTTTACATGCGTAGCAAGATCAGGACACCGTGTCTAACCTCATCAGCATTTTGAAATTCTATCCTTTTTGGTGAATTCATCCAAATACAAATCACTAAGGACCAAGTCTAGGCTGTAAGGAGGGTACTTATTTACTTCCGCGCCCCCTGTTGTCAGTGTAATCTTCGTCAAATTTTCAGTATGTGATACAGTAGGATGGTTTTTTGACAGTTTCCCATGGCTTTTCTTCTGAACGGCCTGGTGTACTCGTATATAATTGGGAAGCAAGTTACTATAATACTACTTTGCACTCACTGTTACACTAGGTGCAACATGTGTGACTGAACCTTGATCCCAAAACACCTGACAACAAAATAACAGAAGGGAGTTGTGTCTTGAACTTGGGTGGTGGGAATTCCACGTTTTGTCATTTCATGTTGAAATGCATTGACTATAGGGTGAAGTGAGGGGTGCTTCCACGCTCTGTCTCAGTCACTGTTCGCTCTCCTCCCACACAAGCCGGTGCAGTTATTAGGTAGACACAGCAACGTGCTGGTTCTTCTGGCCGAAATATTTCATCTTCAGGACCAAATTGGGTATATAGTTTCATTAGCAGCAGTGTCCATGCATGTTTGTTTGAACACTCCCAAAGCTTTTGGATGAAGTATCACACATTGCTATTCGTCTCTTAGTCAGAATCCGCTTTTCGGCGCTGTCAATTTCCACTTGTGAAGCAGTGAATGCAATGTTACCACCAACATTCCGTAGAAGAGTTTTATTTAACGGGTGTCCACGTCTTCTGGGGTGATAAAATCCAGGTAAACTTTGAACTGCACTCGTACAATTTTATGTGAAATTCGAAGGTTTTGGGTACCCCACTACCCAATATCCGAAATAGTAAAATGATCAAATCCTGCTGAGTTGTCTCTCTGGGAGCAATAAATGTAATGTTTCAAAACCTACCCGGTTTCTCTTAAACGTACATCTTAGGAAAATGTTTGTACACAGGCCTTCGAGAATTGTTCCAGATAAATAATCAATTTACTGTTTCAATATACGGGCGTAGAGTGTCCGGAAATGTAAAGCGATAAGCACTTTCAAACGTTTATTATATTATTAAAAAATCTGGATTTGTATCGTATAGAAAAGTTAAATTTTGCATGAAACACCGGACGGATACAATTCTTGAAGATGTTGTGAAATATGCTTTGAATGAAACTAAAGTTACACGAGATTATGGCGTCAGAAATTACTGGCTCTATTTTCTGATGACGCCCTAGCACTGAGCAGGCTGCTCTAATGGCAATGTTCTAGGCTTGTGCTGAGGAGGTGCTGAGGTTGAATCTCGACGATGATAGCGGCTATACCGACTGATATTTACATGGATTTCCTCAGTTCATCCATGCTGATAAAGGAATTAGGTCATTAACGCATCTTTTCAAATTCTTTTGAAGCTACAATTAAACCTATCATTTATACTGCAGCGTATTTGCTCCATGCGAGAATGGTTGATACACAGAAACAGCCATGAATAAGTAATACTAGAACGCAACAATAGAACAACTTTGTTATGTAACCAGTTTCTAGAGCAACAGCTGGGTAAACACACTTCCGCGTAGACACTGACTTCATACAACTGTATGTAGCGGGTACGTGATGTGTTTTCTTTAGGCAGCAACCAGCTCGCCAATGGACGGGCTGGGTAGCAATCACGCGACATGTGTTTCTGCGATGCATGTCCGTGGTGCTTCTGAATAAGTGAGCAGAATTCTGAAGCGGAATGAGTAAACTGGAGAAGTGAGTATAAGCGGGATTCAGATGAGTCCCGAATTTCCAAAGTGACTGAAAAAGAAATGGCAAAAGACTTCATAGTGAATTTATGTGCTTGTTTCTGTGTACAGAGAATTAGACTAAAGAGTTGAAGTCAGCTTTCGGGAAGTTCATAGTAGAAGAAGAATAACATAGTGTGCGATTAGAAGGTTTATTCACAATGAGGGTGCTTTAATTACGTTACCAGGAGACGACTAATGAAGACTTAGAAATATAGTGCGTGTGTAACTGTGAACTGTAAATTGTGTAAATCAGCAATGGCGCTGTAATAATTGTAATTAAGAGAGATTGTAACCGGAGTGTCAATAAATCCAATCCGATGTAGAACCCGTTATTTTCTTCATGCGTACCTGTCTTTGCGTGGCAGTACTATATTGTCTAGATACTGACAGCGTCATAAAGCAATCTCTAAAAGATCTCAACTGTGTATTCGAAGTATTATAAAGAGAGTACAACAAATTTATGTACCTGAAATTCCAAAGACATTCCGGTGCGAATTAGAAGTTTCTTCATATGGCGTGACCCACAAGAATTGTGTTCTTAAGGTCAAAACCCAACATACGTGCCAGTCATATTGCCTTGAGGCGTTAAATGGAAGCAACTATCACAAACAATAAAAATCGTCCCCGAATTTCCAGTGCAGTTTTTTCTTCACAGACACCCTTGTGTTACAGGTAACGTACAGAGTGCCCGTAAATGACTGATACACTTTTAATTTGTCATACCAAGGTAATTATTACAACTATACAGATGTAACTAGTGTCATTTGCATGACGAAATCTGCAGTTATACGCATCCAAAATATGCTCGTATGAGCCAAAAAAAAAAAGTCCAGTCTCCCCTCCAGTCTTCCCGTACACTTTCTAACATGTTCCCCTCAGTTGTTTCGGCAGCTGCGGTAATTCTCAACTTCGGTGCATCAATATTCAGCGGTGCAGGTGGCACAAATATTAGTTCCTTTACATAGCCTCACGGAAAGGTGTTACATAGAGTGAGATCGGGAGAGCGGGGAGGCCACTTTATCTGCAGCTCCAGCTCTCTGAACCCAAGGGTCTGGAAGCGTGGCACTGTACGGTTTTATGCGCACCCGTCAGCGCAAAGCTTGCCACACAGTCGTTTTCGGTATCTGTAACTCACGGTTTCCCTTCCGCAAAGATTTCGTTAAACTTCGACTGAAAGTGGCCTCCACCTTCTTTACGGCCTGATCACTCACACGAGGACGGTAACTGCTTGTGTCCTTACAAATGAATCCCTGGTTCTCAAAGTTGTCACACCAGCTCTGTATCGATGCTCGAGGAGGTGGATCTGTGCGAAGGCCCGCTAAACACTGGTGCACGAATTTGATTTCGCGTACTCAATCATGCGAGAGCTCTTCTGTATAGGAGTCTTAATTTCCTAGAATTGCGGAGCCTGGCTGTAGAGGGGCGTCGTTTGGAGTTTTACCGCCAATTTTGATATCTCCGAGAATTTGTCTTTCCGCTGATACCAGTTATATATGTGTTTCATTCGTAGTTTCCTCGTATTTTATCCACAAGAATTTATATATAATTAATGGATACTCTCTATTATATACTGCATATTTTCTCGTGTATTGGTGACGATTGACGACGTGAGGATTGAATGATTGGATTTTGGCAATTTTACACTCAATTCGTAACTACAAGTAACACGGCGCTTACACTCATCTACACACTTTACATTTCACCGTTACACACACACACACACATACACACAGTAGTGTTCTCAGCCTTCACTAGTCGTAACCTGTCAACGGATTTCAACACAGTCTCAACCAGTCTCACTGTAATTGCAGCACATATATGACCTCCTTTCACAGCCGCACTCTTGCAAATCAACTGAACCCTTTGCATATCTGCTCAATCATCTTCAACTACCGTCTCAAAAGACTCCATCAGTTCTATCTAAGCCGGACTTCATCCTCTTTGTACAGCATTGGATCTGCCCCAACAGAAACACCGTTTCTATCATTATCCCCAAAATACCTCGATTCTTGCTGGCTTATTCGCTGCCTCCCTTACGTTTTTACCGAGTCGTTGCTTAGCAATGAACGTCTATTCTAACTTCACTATTCCAGCTATCAGACATCAAATCAAATTATTATATTATATTATATTATTATACATACTTGTGTTTGTAGACTTGACATTGGTTGTACCATTATCATCCCCTTGAACTGTTCCTTTCTTGGTCTGCATGAGCAGATGGATCATGTCCGGCCTCACAATGCCTTGCTCTTCCCGAGTTGACATTGTATTATGTACCAAGGAACGGAAGAAATTCCCCGAAGATTTAGATATGAATTTAATGTTCAGAAGCTGATATCATGAAACAGAGAATAGATATTGCTTCTGTCATAACTACTTAACTAAAAAGCTGAATGCGTGGCTGACTGAATGGTTATCTATCTAACTTCATGCAGCAAAGTTCTTGTTGTTGGCTTGATCTGTATTCACGAAGAAGCAGTATTTAGTAACATTCTGTAGAACTCCGAAACGTAGACGCTTAGAGAGAGAAACCCCTGAATCCAAGGGGATTGCGTGACATAATGTAATTAAAGTTAAATTTTTAAAAGAAGTGATGGAATTTTAAATGTGTTACAGATTTGGAAGAAAACCGGTTACAAAAATTTGGCAAAGAATGAATACCATGGATAGAGACATGGGCACTAGAATATAAATTTAGATAAAATGGACGTAAAAGACCACCCACAACAAGATGGTTCAGCCAAGTACTTGAAGACATCAAGAAGACAGGAAAGAACTTTGAGACTTCTCGTCCATCGACCTTAATAAAACAGTAACAGTGCCCGAAGTGGAAGGAGTAGGGGGAGGACGAGTGGAATCAGGTGTCGAAGGAGGAGAAGAACGAGAAGGAGGAGGAATATGAGAGAAGAAAAATGAGAATAAGGAAGAGAAGTAAAATAAATTCATAAAATGCGTGAAACACAGCCAATATTCTACAACTTCAAAAATCGAAATGGTTTCTTAAGGTTTGATAATAGAGATATTCCTAGACTTCTAGACGTTTCTCCGAATTAATATTTTGCTACAAAGTAGATAACTTTCAGTCAGTATGACATTCTTTTGAACCAAACATGTAAGGAGAATAAAGACTGAAGTGTTGTAAACCTGTATGTCATACTGGACTGAAAGTTATCTACTTTGTAATTGATAGTGTGACGGACCAGAATGAGACAAATCAAATTAATATTTTGCTCTTTGTACATGAATAATGTTCTTACCTTCATGAGCTTTGGGCTGAACATGTAGCCAAAAAATATTAAGGCTCTGATACCGCTGAAGTTGGTAACATATCTTCCCGTCGCATAGAATTCATTTCCAGGATTGTTTAGTGAATCACAACTAATTCCAAATGCTGACGTAGCAATTACATCATTTGTGTATCTTGTGAACAAGTCTTTCATCTCCACAGCCAGAATATTACCTTCTGAAACATACAAAAATACANAGAAGGTGACTGAACCTATGTTTGTTTTCAAGTACCACATTAATTAACAGTGTAAATGAAAATAATTTGTAATTTTGAAATAGATCAGAATTCAATTCCCTGTACGTATAGCTGCACAGATTTCGCGAAACAAACTAATAATATGAAACCATATCTTTAATTCTGAACATTTCATCTCCTTAGCACCTTACTGGTACTGTATCTCGATAACATTTTGTATTTTTTGGTGGGGGAGGATTTATTAGTCATCCATACTGTAAGTTGTCATGAGAATGATATTTGGTTCATATTGGTACTCCCTCGTTGGTGGCTCCACCTTAACCTGCTGCAGGGGTTTGAGTATGCCAAGGACTCTGAGAGCTGTACCAGCGGTTGTGTAGCTACTGGCAGGGCTTCCCTTCCTGGACATGTCAAAGGGTAGGCATCTGACGAAGAGAGGCACCAAAACTGATGTCGGAAGCAGCGTCATCAGCAGCGACTTGAAGCACAGAGAAAACAATTCTCGAGATTGTTCAAGTTCGTATAGCAACAGGCGTGACCAGAGTGGTTTGAACGGCTCTTGTACTGCGATGTGGAAAGCAAATGGAGAAACTACCACATTATCACTTTTCCTGGATAGTCTCTTTCCAAAAACAAAGATGCCATGTATGCGAGATGTTTCCTCTGGAGACAAAACAATCCGGAGGTAAACTACTCACCCAGTCGGATCTCGGGGGGGGGGGGGGAGGGGTTCTGGAGGAAAGGCAA